>NW_010200213.1:3960-7685 GCF_000695765.1 Mesitornis unicolor | reverse complement strand
CCTCCAAAACCCCCTTTCTTGGAAAGAAACCCAGGCAGAGCACACACACAACCCCTCTCTGCTCAGACACACGGACGTCCGTCCTCTTCCACTCACTCTCTCTCCCACAAGGCAACGGTCGATTCCCTCCTCAGAGAAAAGCGGGAGGGAAAGGAGGGAGGCGGAGGAGGGAAAAGGAGTCTTTGCCACTTCTTTTTTCTTTTTTTTTTTTCCCTCTAAAAGTTTTTTTTCCTGAAAAAATATTTTTTTCTCTCCTCTTTTTAAGAAAAAATCTCGAAAAGAAAAAAATTACAGTTTTTGTTTTTTTTTTACGTTAGAAATATACATATATTATATATACCTCTTACATTTTACAAATGTAGCAAATTATTCAATACAAACGGACATCAACAAAAAGAACACAAACCCATAAAAAATAAAAGTTAAAAAAAAAAACAACAAACAAAATTTTCTCTCTTCTCTTCCTAAGAAACCAGGTAAATTAGTGCAGGTTTTGTTTTTAATTTTTTTGTTTGCTTGTTTGTTTTGAAAAATAAAACTGAAGCTGAACGCCTACATCCAAGACTAGAAAAGACCCGAAGAGGCCGTTGGTTTCCACCACTGCCTGACGCCGGAGGAACGCTTAAAAAAAAAAACAACAAACAAAATTTTCTCTCTTCTCTTCCTAAGAAACCAGGTAAATTAGTGCAGGTTTTGTTTTTAATTTTTTTGTTTGCTTGTTTGTTTTGAAAAATAAAACTGAAGCTGAACGCCTACATCCAAGACTAGAAAAGACCCGAAGAGGCCGTTGGTTTCCACCACTGCCTGACGCCGGAGGAACGCTTCTGAAGCACACGCTTTCTCCCTGCTAAGATCCAGCGAGGTTTGGTCCCTCCTTCTGCTCACACCACTATTTTTAAAGCGGGTACGATACCTGTGGCAGGGGCAAAGCAGCATCAAAGCTTCACACACATAAGCAGGTGGCTGGAGGGGGGGGCGACACAGGACCCTTGCCCTCCTCCTCTCCCTCCCTTGTGCTGGAGGGGAGCTTTGCCAGATGCGGGGACAATTTGGGAGGGAGGGGGCAACTGGATGGGGTCCGGCCATCGCCCCTCGGTCCAGTGTGGCAAGTGGGGTGGCACCTGGCAGTGCGCTCCCGAGAAGGATGGGGTGGCAGTGGTAACCTCTGTGAGGATGGGGGAAAATGGTCAAAAAAGGGGAAAAAAAAAAAAAAAATCACAAAAAAGGGAAACCGAAAAGCTCGGCCGTTCCTCAGCAACTTGTTCTGGTCTGGAAACCTGCAGGGCTGAGGCTATCGGCACCGGTCTGGGGGAAGCTCTGAGCTCTGCTCTCCTCCCTCCCTGTTCCCAGCCTGCTTGGGAACCCACATTGGGAGTGAGCTGGGGACCCCCACCCCAGGCACCCAGTGAGGGGAAGGGTCTGCTGGCAACCCTCCCTAAAGGGCTGCGGGCAGTGGCAGCCCCCCTGGGCCAGCTGGCTCACTCTGCAGAGGCTCATTGGCAACGCAACCGGGAGAGGGCCGAGGGCCTTCATTTCGACTCGAGGGAGGGGAGCGGGAAAAGGACGAGTACAAGCTCATCTCCCTCGAAACACGGGTGTCCTGAAGGAACACAGTGGTTCAACAGATACAGGAGAAGTGGGTTTCAGAGGGTGCTCCAGAGACAACATTTTCAATAAACAACACAGAACCACAAACCTCAAGTTTGGGAGGCACCAAAAAAAGCTTATTTTTCTTTTAAACCGAGAACTTTGGACAACTGGAGTCTCATCATATCCATCTCTCTCCTCTCTGCACGCTTCCACTCTCCTGCAACAGCCTCCAGAGGCCTCCTTCATACCTGGAGAGCCTCCACCCTGCCCAGGCAAGCAACAGCCCTCCTTGGGCTTCCCAAAAACATGGGCTTTGGAGCGTCTGATGCAGAAGCAATCCAGCCTGCAGCACCATGTCCTGAGGAACGCTGCAGGAGTGCTCCCAAATCCTGGCCCTGTGGCAGGGAGGCACCACACACTCACCCACAGGGACAGCCTGTCCCACCTCTGCTCTAAGCCTGCCACCATCCACACTGACGTGATGGGGCTGGAATGATGATTTTGGGCTGGGTGCTTCCCTTCCACACCAGAGCAGCCACCTCCTCCCGGTCCCCTCCAGAAGGGCAAGGGAGGGGATTTGGGCAGGTGTATACCTGGCCGAAAGCACAAACTCTTACACACTACCACTCAAAAGCACAGCTTCAACAACATAGCCCTTTCTCCTCAAAAGCAGCGCTGCCTCGCCAAATAAAAAGGGAATAGCTCCATCTCAGAGACAAGATGGCGAATTCACAGCAGGGATTGAGAACTCGGACCTGAGAGGTCACCCCAGGTAGATGCTGGCCTCTGCTGCTGGTGAGAACATCTGGGGCAGGACCCAAGTGGGCTCAGCACCACCACCCCCAGCTGCAGGGGCAGGCAGGTGGTGTTTTGACACCCCGGGGCTGTCACCAGCCCCAGGAGGGCAGGGAAAAGCCCCCTTGCTCAGGTGCAGAGGGGGACAATAACCAGAGCTGCTCATTTTGGAGTACTGTCCTGGTGCAGATGGGGAAGGCAGCAGAAAGAAGCCATTTCACAGTAATGCTCTGCCCTCCCTGCGACATCTGGGGAGGTGGAGAGGGAGGAGAAGTTGGTGCTTCCCAGCACACAGACAGCACGGCCAGCACCAGCCCGGGCCCAAGAGCCCCAGCAACAGCAGCACAACGCTCTGCACCGTGAGCACAGCAGATGCTCCCCGTCTACACGCAGAGCCATAATAGAGGAAGCAAGCCCACCCACCCACGTTTGACTATGAGAGTGCCTGTATCTCCACTGACACCGACTCATCCTCTCCCCATCCCTCCCTTCAGCAAGGGGGGATGAAGACGACATCCCTACACCCAGGTGGAAAAGGACCCTGTGTCCAGCGCTGGGGCAGGGTGCAGGGAAATGGGGAACATCGTGACCTATGTGTGCACCAGTCCTGGGCTGGGGTGGCAGAAGGGGGGACACCACCAGCAACAACAGCAAAAAAATAAATCCCAAGATTTGTTTAAGGACTAAAAAAAAGTGAGTACGAAAAAAGCACAGGGACTGAGTTAAAAAACAAGTCAGTGCTTCAGGAGCGTTGCCAGCACAGCACAACAACACTGGGCTCTCTCTTTTCCAAAGAAGCTATATGTATAGAGATTTCTATTTTTCTTTTCTTTCTTCTTTAATTTTTTTTTCCTCTCCTGTTTGCTTTGTTCATGTTTCCCTCCCTCCCCATCCCGGCTCCAAAATACTCTCCTTCCTGGTGCTCAGTTGGCCAGGACGACGGGCTGGAAGGACTGGCTGGGATACTGCATGGCATTCAGGTTGTAGCTGAGTCCTTCCACGAAGGGCGAGTTCTCCAGGAAGAGGCTGTTGGTGCTGCCACCGAAAACCTGAGCCATATCAAAGGTACCACCACCAGCCCCAGCGCTGAACTGCGACACTGGGGGGACGCTGCTGGCCTGGCTCTCGCCGTCGAAGAAGAGACCGCCGGCACCCGGCGGGTTGCCGCTGTAAACGAACTCCTTGGCGTTGGGGGAGAGCTGCGACTGCGGGGCCTGGCTCCCTGCACCCCCGACAAAGTTCAGAGAGTGCATGGAGAGGGAGAGGCCCTTGTGCTTCAGCAGGTTGGTGGTGGGAGACCTGACCATCCGCGGCTGCTGCCCGGCCCCCGCGCCACCGCC
>NW_010200213.1:3298-3897 GCF_000695765.1 Mesitornis unicolor | reverse complement strand
ATGGGCTGGGCAGAGCGCGGGATGAAGGTGGGGCTGGGCGACTGGCCGAAGGAAGGGGACGGAGAGTTGGACAGTGAGTTGTCCTGGCTGCCGATGGGGACAAACACCTGGGCGTCAGGGTTGAAGCTGCTCTTGATTTCCTTGTCCAGCTCCATGGCGCTGCAGCCCTCGCTGTCATCCAGGTAGAGGACCTTAACAGAGCCCTTCTCGCCGATCTGGTAGGAAACCTCAAAAGGGTCGATCCAGACACTCAGTTCTCCCGGCACGTTGGCACGCACATCCTTCCCCCCCCCCCGCTTGCCTGCCAGCTCCACCACTGGGTCCACTCTCTCCCCTATGTGGACACAGCGATAGCCAGAGCCCTTCAGAGGCTTCTCCGGGTACCAGTGACCCTCATACTTTTTCTTCAGCAGGCGCTCTAGCTCCTCACCAAACAGGTCTGCCCGCCTCCGGGGAAGCTTGTTGTACAGGTATGAGATGATGAAGTTAAGAGCAACTTTGATCTCCAGATGCATGCTCCCTTCGCAGCAAGCAAGTCGGGGCAGCGTATTAAAAGAGACAAAGCGACACACACGTAGACAAGATTTGGCTCCAAGCCG
>NW_010200213.1:0-3233 GCF_000695765.1 Mesitornis unicolor | reverse complement strand
AGAGAGAAAAGGATGGATGAAGAGGAGAGAACACGACAAATCTCCACCTGTCAAGATGAACAGCCACGCTTCTTCGTTAGCAAAAGCAGAATGAGCAGTTTGGAGAGGATGCTTTCCAGAAGAATCACCCCAAATGTGCTGGCCCTCAACACAGGGAGATGCTGGCAGGGAGGAGTCCTCCCTGCAGAAGAGATGAGGGTGTAGCCACTACCCGCATGCAGGCATGTACGTTATACTCACCGCCGCTGAACCCCAGCAGGCCAACTGACTGCTCAGGCAGAGCTATTTTGGCACATCCAACAGCGCCTCTCCCCACCATGGTGATTCGGCTGCTTCCAGCACGGCTCACCTGCCCCAGCCTCTCCAAAACACAAGCACAGCCCCTCCACAGCCTCGTGACTCGCTCGGCAGCTTGGGCAGAGCCCTCGTTCGTGCTCAGGATGGGGGGGTTGTGCCGGGTGCCATGTCCTGCTGGCACAAGCACAGAAGGGACGAGGAGGAGCAAGGGAGGGCGCCGAGGCACCAGCTGCCAGCCTGGGTTTGCCACCCCCTTGACTGGCAGGGCTGTATCTTAAGTGTACCCAGTTGGGGCTCTGCTTTGCTACAAGCCTAAAAATCCCGGTTTAATTTGGCAGAGGGGGAAGAGGGGAGCAGAAGACACGCGCGGGGTCACAAAACGCACATGTGCCAATAGAGTTCACATCGTTTATCCCTGTGCGGAGAGGAGATGAGCTCTGCCAGCATCAGATACCTACTCAATAAAAAACAAAATTGCTTCCCAAGGACTGAAGTAATCCTCCTTCCCTCCCTCCCTCCTTTGCGAGGAAGTATCCGAAACGGAGACAACCCACAAAGGCACAGTGCAAACCCACAACTCTCAACTCTCCCATTATACACAGATTTGCAAACAACGTTCGTCTGGGCACAAAAAATAACTAACCAGGATGCAGGTAGGTCAGCACCACGCACTGCCACCCATCCAAAGAAAACGAATCCCACGGATATTTTAAGAGGAAGCGCACGTCCAGAAGCCTCCACGCCTCTCCAGGGGGAAGCAGAACATCCAGTTTTTAATTGGTAGCTTAGTCAGAGGCCGCTCTGTCTTCAGCTGCCCTCACCTTGCTCAAGCAGACGCACCGCGCTCAACCATCTTCCTAAAATGGGCTTTGGGGATGCTCTGGCGCAGCGCTTGAGCCAATGTTTACGACGTGCGCCAATTATTTGGGGGTGGGGATGGAGCACAAACATATGGTGCCAGCATTCCCCCGAAAAACCGGGAATCCCAGCAGCAGCAGCACCAGGTACCCACGCTGGCCTAGGTCAGGAGGAAGGAAAAACTGACCAGGTTTGTTTGCTTGGTCTAGTTTAGTGGACAAGAAGTATTAAATATTTAAAAAAAAAACCAAAACCAAAACAAATATTTCGAGGTTTTACTACAAAAAAGGGGGTGCAGATTCTGTGCTTTTCCTGTACTGGTTTGAGTTCAAAGGGGCTTAGCTCCAGGGTGACGGTAAAACAGAAACAGATCCCACACCTCAAGTGTCCCAACGAGGAGGTTGGTTCTGGAAAAGGGATCCCCTCTGGGTTTGACTCAGCAACAAGAAAACAACATCGGAATGAGGGGATGAAGATGCCTCTAAAAGTTGCTTTAAGTCATTACTGAGGTGTAACAACTTCTGGTAGTCACCGAGACCTGACCAAGCTGAAATACGAAGAGATGAACACCAAAAAACTGAGCAACCAGAGCTTTTCAGAGACAAGCAAGCAGAAGCCATTTTCGGAAGGCAAGAGTCTCAGCACAGAGACGAGAGCCTTTTCCAGAGAAAACAGCACCAAGCAAACCCCTAAAGCAGCACACCTAAACGTTAACAAAAGCTTACATTGCCTGTGCTACCTCAAGGGGGAATTACACTGAGCCCACTCACTCCTTCGGCTTTGAGGCATCAGGGGGAGATGAGAGTTTGAGACCTAGCAAATTAAGCAGGAAGAGAACAGCCAGTCCGTAAGTCTTTTAATCTTGTGTGATAAATTCCAATCCAGACCCAAAATCTATTAAGAAATCAGAAACTACAGACTGGGAAAGGAGTGAAGGCCAGAATTTGTTACCGCCCTATTTGCAACATAAATGCCTCAATATACTTTGAGGAGCCTACATCCTCACCAAACTTCTGCAGAAGACAGCAATAAGATACAATTATAAATCATTGCCTCCTTTTTTTTTGTCTATTCTTTAAGAAGTACTCCCCCTTCCTAAGAGGGGAATACTCTGTACTTCGGCTATGTCAAAGAGGAGTTAATTAGCCTAATAATACCACTGGCTGCCAAGGTAGGTGCATATAGCTGATACTTGTAGAAGGCTCAGAAAGTCAGAGATACCTCTGACTACTCAGGTTGTTGACACGGAAAGATGTGCTCCAGGAAGACACCCTCGATCTCTTTCTACTGCACCAAAATACAATAATGTAGAAGTAAAATAAATAAAATAGCTGAAGCAGCATGACTGCAAGACAAGAAACAACTACCAGTCGTAGAAGATATTCTAAAAGCTCTTCCAGAGAGGATCTCCAGATCACCACATGCAGGACACCAAAGTGCCAGTGGGGAACAAAGGGTTGCTCATCTGCCCTGCAGAAGGAACACAGGAGCCCCCTCAGACCCCCAGTTTATCTGCATGCTGAGGCGCTGAAGGAGAGAGCCTAAATAACCACTGGCATCAGAGGAGAGCGAAGGAAGGAGCAATGCCCGCTCCTCCTCGCTGCGCACACATGGGGAGTGACCTTGTGAGCACCCCTCCAGGCTCCTGAGAGGGGTCTGCTCCCGGAAAGTGGCTGCTGGGCACCTCATCGTCACCAGGAGAGTGTCCAGGGACTTTAAAAGATAGTAGGATCCCACAGCGAACAAGGGCCCCCTTTCCAACCTAAATCCCCCTCACCACCCCAATACCACCCAGGGGTGGTGGAGGGGCTCCTCCTAACCCGAGGCAAGCAGCCGGCTACCTCCTCCCCAAGGGAAAGTGGCCATTACGGGTGACTCTGCCGGACAGGCCCTCCATCCCCAAGGGAGTTGTGGTCCTCGGCCCCCTCTCCACCCCACGACCTACTTACTTCCTCCCCCAGACTACGCCTCCCGTCGCGCCCCGCGGCCGGGCCGGCCCCGGCGCTTTGCTCGGCGGGGCAGGGCACAAAATTTTCCACGGCACATGCGCCCTGCCGCTACCCCAAACCCTCCCCCCC
>NW_010200212.1:361-872 GCF_000695765.1 Mesitornis unicolor | reverse complement strand
AAACAGCCAATCAGAGCGCAGCACAGAGCCCGTGGACCAATCAGAGCACGGCACTGAGCTCCCCGGCCAATTAGAGCCCAGCATTGAGCTCTTGGGCCAATCAGAGCGCAGCACAGCACCTGTGGGTTAATGAGAGCCTGGCACAGCGCACACAGGCCAATGGGGACTCAGCCTGGCCACAGCCAATCAGAGCCCGGCACTGAGCCCCTGGGCCAATCAGAACGTGGCACCAAGCTCCTGGGCCAATCAGAGCCCGGCACAAGGCACACAGGCCAATCAAAGCCCAGCACTGAGGCCACGGGCCAATCAGAGCCCGGCACACTGCACCCAGGCCAATGGGGCCTTGATCTGCCCACAGCCAATCAGAGCCCAGCACGCTGCCCCACAGGCCAATGAGAGAGCAGTGTCCCCCTCCCACAGACCAATCAGAGGCCAGCACTCCACACACAGGCCAATAGGAGCCTGGCAAACCCCACAGCCAATCAGCACTGGGTTTCCACTCAAGGGCCAA
>NW_010200212.1:0-296 GCF_000695765.1 Mesitornis unicolor | reverse complement strand
GGGGGGACCCCCCAGGCCCCTGCTGCTGAGCCAATCAGGAGGAGGAGGCCCTTGACAGTGGGCCAATCAGGATCAGGAGACCCTGTCGGCTGGCCAATCAGGAAAAGGGGACCTTGGCAGTCAACCAATCAGGAGGAGAGGACCCCAGGAACTGGCCAATCAGGAGGAGGGATGCCCCAGAACCCCTTTCAGGAGCCAATCAGCAGCAGGGTGACCCTGCCAGCTGGCCAATCAGACGAAGGTGATCCTGAGAGTTGGCCAATCAGGACAAAGGATGATCCTGGCCCCACAGGGGA
>NW_010200211.1:0-5131 GCF_000695765.1 Mesitornis unicolor | reverse complement strand
CAACTCCTGATAATCTGTGATTCTGTGATTCATTGTGGCCGAACAAACTGGAAGTGAATTTTCTCAGTTTTTTTGTTTTTCTGAAGAAAACAAAGAGCTTTGGCTTTAAATGGATAAGTGCAAAGGAAGAGACGTTACACTGATCAAGCCAACGTCTGTGTTCAAATTCCTATTTGAACTGGAACTCTTTAATTCAACGATTGCAAAGGTTTTTATTTTAAACCTAGGTAAAACATTGCATTTTTATCTCAAAATCGTTTTGACAAGTGGCTGAATTCAAGTTCTGTGTAATTTTTTGGAATTTAATAGATACAGACGTTGGTATGGGAAAAGTTTCTCAGTACTATGGGCAACGTGAAACAAATCTACTGTGAGCAATGGGCAAGCTTAATTAGAAATATATCAACACTGCCGCTCACACGCTGAGTTTGTAATTGAAACAATCATGGTCATCGTTTTCATATTTCCCTCGTAATGACTGATTCTGATTTCTCCGAGTGATTTCTAATATTTTGCTACTTGATCCTCATTTGAAGTTTGGTCAGCAAATACAGACCTTAATTTTGCAATGTTATTACTCATGTGGTGCACCTTTTCCTGGCGGATTTTACAGTCGAATAAGATCGCCTTGTGCGATTAATTTGCAGGAGTGTGCAATCTCAGTTCATGAGCCCATTTCTGCAGAGTAAGGGCTGCTTAGGCAGAAACATCCCAGGTTTTCATCTGTCTCCAATCTCAGCCTCAGCAATTTGTTTGAGATTTGAGAAATATCAGCTCTGCCCCCATAGAGCAGAACTAATGAGAGCGGCTCCGACCCCCCAGGAGCTTATTTATTCTCTATGTCCTTCAGCCAGCTGAGAACCTATGCATTAACATGTGTTACACAGAATAAAATAATGCAGGAGTGGTACCTATTTTGACCGTATTTCTCCCTCCCTAATTACTGCCTTGAGATTTGGAATGATAGAAATGAGTTTGGCTGGAGTCTGTTTTATACATCAAGTATATGCGCTTTATAATGAATCATAGAATAATGTGATTGGAAAAGACCTTCAAGATCATTGAATCCAGCCTTAAGTTGGTTCGTGAAGTTGAGGAATGGTTCAGTTTACATCTACAAGCCCATGGTGTGCGGATTATCGATTTCCATTTCTGAATCACACGTGTCTTGGAAGTCTTGCCCTCTGCTTTTAGGGCTTTTGTCCCATGCACTTTATATTAATATTACAGTTTTATCCTCATCTTAAAGTGTTAAACTGGGTATAATTTGCCTTTCCCAGTTTAGGAAGCTTGGGACAAATTTAAGGGCTGAATCCAAATCTCATGAACCTGGCTCTGGCGTATTTAGGGTTCACACAGTTTAGATCCATGATTGTAACTCCTGTGACTTCTTTACTGAAGTCACCTAATTTCCCTGTATTAAAATCTTTTCCTTGTCAAGAACTAGCACTAATTCAAATTATCTCTCTTTCCGTTGCTGATTAAGTCATTAACATTTAATACTGATTTGAACATCAAACCCCCTAATCAAGCACAAATATTAATGGCTCTATTTTGTAGCTGTGCCTCTGACCTGGGTTGGGAGCGCTGCCGATCTGTTATGGCCCACGGCTTCTCAGTTTTTCTGGTGAGCGCAAGGAAAGGTTGGAAGGATTTTTACCTTGCTCCTTTTGTTCCCCAAAGTCATTCCTTGATAGGGGTAATGTGATTTATTTATGATAATATGAGTCCTGCCCATTCCAAGTGCACTGGTTTACTCTGTGATCTGGCCATGCTTTTCCCTCAGCGTTCATCAGTCCCAACTCTACCTGTGCTCTTCTCCTTGGGAAGGTGGATGGACACCGTTTTGACTGCAGTAAAAATGCTGCTGCTGGGTTTAACAGAGGGAAAACTGCATGAATAAATGAATATAATGAAATGGCCTGCTAATTAATCAGTCTAGGTAACCTAATGTTATTGGATGAGCTTCAACAAGGCCAAGGGCCGGGTCCTGCACTTGGGGCGCAATAACCCCATGGACGCTGCAGGGGACGTTGGTGGCTGGAAAGGACCTGGGGTGTTGGTGGCAGCAATGCCCATGAGGCAGCAATGTGCCCTTGAGCCAAGAAGGCCAAGGCCATCGTGGGGTGGATGAGAAGGGGTGGTTGTAGGGCAGAGAGTTTCTCCTGCCCCTCTGCTCTGCCCTGCTCACACCACAGCTGCAATCTTGTGTCCAGTGCTGGGCCCTCAGCTCCAGAAGGACAGGAACTGCTTGAAAGAGTCCAGCAGGGCCACAGAGATGAGATGCTGGAGGGAGTGGAGCATCTCGTGCTGAGGAGCGGCTGAGGGAGCTGGGGCTCTTGAGCTTGGAGCAGAGGAGCCTGAGGGGTGCCCTCATTCCTGGGGATCCATTTGGAAAGGGCAGTGTCAGGAGGAAGGAGCCAGGCTCTGCTCTGGGATGTCCAATGGTAGGCCAAGGGGCAATGGTCCCAAGCTGGAGCACAGGAGGTTCAAGCTGAAGCTGAGGCCAAAGTTTGTGAGTGTGAGGGTTCTGGAGCATGGCCCAGGCTGCCCAGAGAGGTTGTGGAGTGTCCTTGTGTGGAGACAACCAAAGCCCTGGCCGTGTTCCTGTGTGACTGCTCTGGTGATCCTGCTCTGGGGGCGTTGGAGTGGGGGAGCTTTCCAGGTCCCTTCCAACTCCTCATATTCTGTGATTCTGTGATTCATGGTTTCATATTTATGAAGCTTTCCTTTCTAAACAGTACTTCTTTCCATCATGGTCTTCTTGAGCTTGAATATGATTAAACTGGTGCTTTTACTTGTGTCTCTTTACTCCACTTTTCTTCAGTAGACCTGTCCTCTTTCTAGCGGCTTTTTGGTACTGGGAATATAAAACCCGTATGTGTACAGTGAACCATAAGAACCATGAGATCACTATAAAGATGTCACTCTTCTTGTACCATTTAGTGGAGGATGTCTCATATGCTTAAGGCATCAAAACAGCATTAGCTACATTTAAATACTTGAATATTTCCAAATGTGTCACAGGACTACAGTGACTTCCTTATATTTTTTATTGTTTACTTTACTGTATTAAATATACACTTATAAATACCAATAGCATGAGGTTCTTGGCCCTTTTGAACCATGCACACAACAGGGTGGGATCTTTGCTGGTGCTTTGATTTGGTGTAGAACTGCTGAGCATCTTGCCCAAATTCTGCTTTAACACTGAAGAATAAGTGTCTGCAGCGAAGAATTTAACTCCAGGATTCTGGATATTTACTGTGTGTCTTTTTTTGAAGGCTATGTGCCCGTGCCCAGACTCTTGGATGTGATTGCTGTGGCTGAACGGGATGAATAAGGATTTACCACTTGATCTCCCTTTTCTCTTGCATGAGGAGAGCGTCTTGGCACTCATCTGAATGTGCTGGAGGTGATAAGCAAACAGTAAATTGAGGTTGTTGGTTTTTTTTTTTTAAATAAATAGAAAGGAATCCAAAACACTTGGGGGGATTCTGAGAATGCCTCGAATTGCTTTTGAGCTGCTTGTTGGCTGACAGCTGAAGTGGTGGCCCTGAAGAAAGCGTCTCACAACCTCTGTGTGCCTGTGGTAGCGGTGGTGATATGAGATTAGCGAAAAGGAGGGAGAGAGATTAAAGCGGGAGGTATTTTGGAGAGCAGTTCCCAAACCAAGTATGGCCTGTCGCGTTTTATAATTTATCAACAAGCCTGTTTCATTTTGGGAAACCTCCCAGGATTTGAAAATAAATCAAGTCACCCGTTTCGGTTTAAGGAGCACTTTGCCCCTTATCTCTGCCGTTTGTGGAGCAGCGAAAAGGGAAGGTGGCATAAGCTAGCTCTAAATTAAATGGCTTGGCGTGTTTCCACCACCTCCTCTTTGCCTCTGCCATGAACTGTGTCAAGATCCTTTTTTCCTCTCAGTTGACTGTAATCAAAATGTCATGTTGTCATTATTGATCCTCTCTTATTAGTGTCTGAAAGTGCCTCCGTGGTCAAAATTTACAGTCAATATACAAAAGTTGCCTCGTTCTCACTTCTCCTTGAGTACCTTTCCTTACATTTCCCATATCTTTTCATGTCTTTCCTTTAGGGAAATTCATGAAAAATGCCTGATCTGGATGAGGAGGGAGGAGGGAAGAAGTCAGGACTCAGATAACCTCTCTTCATGCTCATCTTTCTTATTTTTACTCCTTTTTTTGCTCCCCGGTAACTTGTTGAACTGTGCCATCTCAGAAGCTGTCAGTCAAACTGTCAGCCCCCCCCTTTCTTTAGTGCATGATATGAGATTACGAGAACTTTTCAATCCTGTCTTTCTAATGCTCCCTTTTCTCTTTGCTGTCATGCCACTGCAGCGGTGAAATAAATTATCGATTTGTGTTATCGGCACCTTTGCACCTTCAGATCTTCCCTTTGCTACCTCAAACGTTCCCTTGGTGAGCCCCAGTCCAGAAACTTCCATTATTGTTCATTTTTCCTTAGGTGATTCCCAAAGAGCTCCACAAGAGATGAGATTTGTGGCATGCTCGATGACGGGACACCTGGTGTGAACGGTCCTGACCTCAGGGAAGTTCAGTGGGAAACCATCTACTGCTGATCAGAGAGCCACACTCCCCTTTTAACACGTTTTGTTTCAACCTGGGCATGAACTGTGACTTTGTCAGTTATGCAGATTGTTCAGAAAAACAATTTTGTCCTTTTCATAAGTTCCCTGTTGATTTCTCATTAATTGCTGTTGATGGGAAGTGGTTAGCAAGAGGTTTGTTTGCAGGATACGACTTCCATGGAAGTGTCATTTGGAAAGGACCTTTGGCCAAAGGTCTCATCTATTTCTGTGATTCCCTTTTTCTCTCGTTGATTACACAGAATCATAGCATCACCGAATAGTTTGGGTTGAAGGACCTCAAAGCCCCCAGTCCAACCCCCATGGGCAGGGACACCTCCACCAGCCCAGGCTGCTCCAAGCCCCGGCCAACCTGGCCTTGGGCACTGCCAGGGAGGGGGCACCCACAGCTTCTCTGGGCAACCTGGGACCGGGCCTCACCGCCTCACAGGGAACGAATTTCTTCCTAATCTCTCATCTAAATCTCCACTCTTCCAGTTTAAAGCCATCCCCCCTCATTCTATCACT
>NW_010200210.1:0-24922 GCF_000695765.1 Mesitornis unicolor | reverse complement strand
GGGGGGGTGGGCAGAAAATGTAAAGGGACAAAAACATTTTTAAAAATGTACTAAAATTGTCCTACTAAATGTACAAACGTACTAAAATTGATCCTACATACAACTATTCTTCATGGCAAGGTAAACTAGACTAAATGCCAACACTTCTGAAGGCTCTTTCTGAGATTTCCTTCAAGAAATATGAAAAAAAAAATTGCTGCTTATCAAAGAGTCAAGGTAAATGCCTGAGATTTCAGCTAAACTAGGTATCAGAGACTTTGGGTTTTTGCCACTTTTAAGTATACGTTATGGTGGAGTTTTTCAGACAGGGAATGGGATGAAGTTCCAAGTCAGTGTCTTCCCACTGCTCTGCTCATTTTCCTCAGGAATCTTGTATAAACACACTGTCAACACTGAACCCAACTTCCTGAGAGTTTACGTATTTAAAAACAGTAGACAATGTATAGAAAACCACAATATTAATGAACACTTACAGGCTGTAGACATTCAACTATAAAGACAAGCAACATTTCTTTAAAGTAGACAACTTTGTTGGCATTTTTTAATTAGACACTTGGAAACAATGAAAGATTCTCTTAGGCAAAGGCATATTTATAGGAAGAAGAGATGATTCAGACCTACTTTTCTAGACTGAAAAGAATAATTTTGCTTTTAAGCTTACTCATGCAAGAGCTGTTCACTGTTTGTCATCTTTGAGACCTTAATAGTAAACACGTTTCTGAAAAGAAATTAAATGAAATGGGAAGAGTTCAATATCTAATAAACAACATATTTAAAATATCCTGCAAAGGGTTCAATGCTGCTGCTAGTATAATATATACATATTTCAGACCAAAAAAAAATCCAATAAAACACAACTATATTGTTCAATTGTATAATACTGCCTGAAATTCCTTGTTGTTACTTACAGAAATGAATGCACTTTATACAAATTTAAAATATATCACTTTTAATTGAACATTCTATGACCACATCTTTATGATATTCACAATAAAGCTTTTGCTTCCTTTTACAGATACTATTTACTTCACTGCCATTAATTTCAAACCCTATACATGTACCTAACTGTTTAAGGAGTTCAATTCCAGCAGTAACATAGTTAGGGAAACCATTAAAATACAGAATCCAGGCTGTTTAAAATTACTGATCACAGGTCAATGATGGGTCAGTATGAAGGAATGCCAATGAACCTCCTGTATAAATAGAAGAGGATGAATAATGAGACGTTTCCTCAGGGTTAAACTCTGACAAATTCTCTGTTCACCTTACATACATCCCACAGGGTCATCTTTAATAGTTTTCCCATTCAGCTACATGACATAGTAAAATGCATTTATAAGTAAAAATACCATGCTTGGACCAATACCTGTAGTAACATATACATTGGTAACAAAAGCAACAGCAAGGACTTCAGATCACCATTCTGCAATGTGTATTGCAGACATGATGTATGCCTGCACAAGACCATATGGCACATAATTACATCTGAACACCAGGTAAACAACTCAATCAGATGATTTTAACTACTTATTTTTTTCAAACATGGCGCCACTTTAACAGGAACCTTCCCGGATACTTGGGAGAAATGGATTACACCACCTGCTCATAGAGCAGCTACAGTTAATGGTGCAACATTTTGCTAATGACTGTGTGCTGGCAGGCTGCATTCCAATTTCGCCTATTTTAAAGGCAGGTTGTGAAACAAATTAATTAAGTATTGTCTGCAAATCAAGTTGAGATCCTCTGGTGAATTCCATTGCCCTGGCATGCTAGATTATTTCTTACAGAGTAGATGAAAAAGGAAAAAAAACTAATTGTGGACTAGTCTGAAAGCATCAGCAGAATGTCCTAAAGATAAGAAAAGATTAATCTAGTTAATAAGTAATTATATGCAGCTTTTGAGGAAGAAAACAAATTCACAATTTATGCACATTACCATATGGAGCAAGATGCCTGAAATATTAGAGAAGCAAGTTTAAAGAAAAAACCTGCTCAAACCTGCTGTGAAGCAAAGTGAAATGAAGCAGATATGTAATTCTACAATTCTTGTAGACCCCAGTGGAGTGGATAGTGAATTGGAACTAAATAAACAAAATTTAATTCCTGGATCAAGTGCAGCCCTTAAAGAGGAATTACAAGTAAAATTATTACTGGTTGAAAGAGTTATATTTTCAGTAGCAATATTATACTTTATAATATTGTATTTAAGAAAAAAAAATTCATTTTGAAACCCTCTGAAAGCTTTTTAAGAGGAACTTGACAGTTTTTGTTCAAAGGGGAATCTTCCAAAGATAGTGAGGCATTTGAGGGAGTAGCAAGTCAATAAATAAGAAAGGAAATTAATAGAAACAATTTAAAATATTAAAAAAAATGTTAATTTCTTACTTCTTTCTGCCAGGTTTTTGCTAAACATCTTCTAGACTCTATGTGAGATGAATTTTGAATAACCATCTTTGTCAAACAACAAGCCATACACCTTAAGAATGATCTTGGTGACACTTCATTTTTCTGTACATGCAGTTAGCATCAGCTTTCACTGATCTGTGTACAGCTCCTCAGGAAGGCCACAGGAGAAGTATTAGTTCATCATTCACAATTTGATACTGCAATTATGCAAAATCACAGGAAAGATTATTTGGTCTTTGAGATAAAGTCATATCAGATAATCATAGTGTCCCATCTTTATTATCTATTAGTCTTTCTATTTAAATGTAAAAGTTTATGTTTTATGTTTAAAATTTTATTCCGTGAATTCATAATATTTTTTTAAAACAGAGTCCTAGACTACTTCTGGCCGGGCTGCCGGACAGAGTTCTGTGATCCAGAGCCCATCACCTCAGGCACAGATGAACATCGTCATTCTGTGCTCATGGTCTGCTCCTCACGTTTTTCTCATCCTCACAAGGATAACGTGAAACACTCATGAATGAATCAAATGAACAGCTATTCACATAAATGAGCTATTGGTGTGCAAGTAACTGAAGCCTTTATACTCAATTGAGCTAGTGACCAACATGGCAAATTAATAGGCTTTTATTAATGTGCAGAAGAGAAACGTTATCACATGTCTCCCATTGCACAACTTCATGTGTGTGCGATCATTCCCATTTCTACAAAATATTCCTCCTGATGTGCACTGCTTGCCAGTTCACAGACACACCCCCACATTTGGGTAATGATAATCAGAGATCTAATCATAAAGCATGCTGAACACCTGCAAGAAATGCAAAGCTCCTGCTAAGGCAAGGGGGTTTCTTCCAAAACATCACAGCAGGCACCTGGATTTAAGAATAGAGGAATAAGAAAATGATACTGGGGGGCACCTACCGCAGCTCTTCAGTAGCTTTCTTTGAGAGACCTGCTGTCTACTTGTGCCAGTGAGGACCCTGTGGCCACAAAACATTCCCATGCTGAACAGATGTACGCCTCAGGACTATATATGCTAGCAAACATGAGGGGTAGAGAGTAAAATTCACTTGTTTTGCCATTGAAAATAGAACCTGTCTAATCATAAGGAACAAAGGCAGAAACACCACTGACTAAACCACCCATGGACTTACATTAAGCCACATTCTGTTGGAAAATTGACTCTTGAAAAATGTGCCAAGCATGCTAACAGCTTAATATACAAGATGATTTGACTTGCTTGAAATGAGGATGGAGATGAGAACATGCAATACCTCTGTGGAGAGGAGGTGAACATTTTATTCCAAGAACACTTTGGAAAATGACTGCTTTTTGATGCAAACTAGTGCTTTATAAAATAAACATTTGTTCTTATGAAGTACCTCTCTGATCTCAGGAAAGATCTTCCCTTGAGTAACCTGCCCACTCCAAATTCAGGCCAATAAGGCTCTCCATACCAGGTGCGTGTGACACATTCTGTGCATGCGTGCATACCTGGAAACCATGCTTTCTGTAGCACAGTGCGTACATGTACACGTAGAGGATTGGACACACATGCACACATACTGACAAAGAAACATTTTAATATTTGCCTCTTTCTTTTAGATAGAAAATTTCAAACCAGCATTGTATTGAGAAAAGTGTGGAAAAAAACTGCACTCGTTTCAGATGCAATAAATAACAGGACAACTTTTATCCTTTTTTCTTGCTCTCTTAAAAATGTGTATATCTTTTGCTGTTCTTCAGTCTTTCCCTGTAATTCTGAACCTGCTCTCAGATGTCAGTGCAGTCCACACTCATCAGAGAGATGAGGTGCAGCTGTCAGGAAAGAATTTTTCAGGGAGTTTCTCATTTTTGGTGACTAGTAGTTAGTAAATAAAAGATACTGCAGTCTCTTGTCAATCATAAAAATTACAATACACATAATATTAATTGACATGGGAACAGTTTTTGCATTGAAATAAGTCAGGGATGCAACAGGTTTAGACTTTCATGACATTTACATAGGTGACTGAATAGTCACTGAAAAGCAACCTAAATCAGAAACACTACTTCAAGTGAACAACAGAAAAATATTTTCTTGTTTCTCACAGCTGCATGAGCAAGAAACAACAGCAGAACACAGGCAGGAAATGGGGAAGTGACCAACTCTCTGCTTCGTATTTAGATATGACTAAAATATTTCTGCTTGAATGCTATGAAGCAAACAAACAATCTCATGGACAAGAACAAATACATAAAGGGTCATGCAGAATATTAAGTTTTAAACCATTAGAAGCACCTGAGGAGGGCAATTCCAGCTTAAGCTATTGAAACTGTTCACTACTCCTAGTACTTGAGTACCCCAAACTACATACACGTCTTCAGAAATCACTCTCAGCTAATATTCATATTTATAGATGAGGAGTCTGTGTTCCATGAGGAATTAATGTGCAAGTCTTCCAAGTCCTAGACAAATGTTTTTAATCACAAGACTTTTATATTTAGCAAAAATAAAAGGATACAAAGAATAACATTTTTTAAAGGATGTAAAAGGTCTTTGAATTGACACAAATGAACAGAATAGCATGTGAATCACTCCAAAAAAATCATTTTAGCTAGTTCCAGAAGATATTAGCATAAAAATATATTTTTAACAGGCTAATGTTACTCATGGCCTTCCAAATCATCCATGGCATAATTAAAAGAATTTAAACTTACTGAAGTCCGCTACTTCTCTGTCATAAAAGACTCATAAAAATTATCAGGAAAAATAAGCAGCTTTTTAAATTCCTCTGAAATTACTTACAATAACACGCGTATACAGAAAGCTCTTCATATGTAAAATGCAAACCATTTCATAAATGTGGGAATAGCATTATTGCATCTATTTTTATCTGGGAAACTGAAGATACACAGGGTGTATGTGTGCATGTCACAGCGCTGTCCTGTGCAGGGACATCTGAGTCAGCCTATCATTAATTAGCTCTGTGACTGGAAACAGTCTAGTCACGCTAACGTGACGCTCTAGGGAAGGTGAAAACGCCCTGCTTCTTGTGAATCTCCTAGCTGCACTTTACTGTGCCATGCATACAAGTCTTCAGAGGCTACTGGTCTGTATTTACAGAGACGCTGAGAACCCCAAAGTTCCTCTGAAAGCAATCCCTGCAGCTACGCAGCAGCCCGAGCCTCACCTCACCCTCCAGTCCTGCATTTAAAATTCTCTGCAACTTCTCTTTTGGCTGACTGTCATGTTGAGTGATGAGATACACAAGCAGAAAGCTCAGGCAGGCTTGGTCTGGGCTTGCAAAATGGGATTCTTCAAGCAAATTCCATCATTTAGGGAAAAGTGACTGCACACAAAAAAAATTTGATCTCCTGCACAATTATTATTTAGTTACCCAGAAGTGCTGACTGTAAGACTAGCACTCAAGTGTTTTAAGGTCAGATTTATTCTTAGTATCAGCTCTTTGAAGATGCAACACTGTTGGGCTTGTATTGTGCAGGGAGCCAGACTTCATTATCATAATGGCCCCTTCTGGCATCAAAATCTGTGAATCTCTCAGCTTTATCAACTTCTGCTGACTTTGCAGTTGGGAAATGGCTGCAAAGATGATTATGGAAGGCTCTGAAGACTAGTAACGAATTACAGGTTTTTAAATGATACAAACATTGATTAATGGTTCATGTTTACCCACATCCTTTTCAAAACATCTTCCAATAAAATTAATTAGAAAATCACAACTAAAAAGGAAGCAATTACAAGGTCCATGAAGAGGACACATGAACACAGTGTGAGCAGCAGCTTTACTATCTTTACTTATATCTTTACTATCAAGAAGTAAAGAAGACTGTTTTATACAAAAAATCACATGCATTAAAATATCAGAATCACTACTACTCTTGGAGGGGGAGATCGTGTCTCTATGAAGGAGCTCAAAACGAGAGCCTTGCCACTGAGATTTTGAGGGGAATGAACCTGGAGCGCAGGAAGCTGCACTGGATGCAGTGCAGAAGACTCATTCCCTTCAAAATCTCAGGCAAAAAGCATCCAAAAACATGCCTGAAAACAACCAAGCAAGCAAAAACTGCAGATGAATGATTCTCTGAAACACTGAGGAATATTTGGAAACTTGAAAAAAAGTGAAACATTTAATTTGAGATTTTCTTGCTTTTGTGGTTTTGAGCAAATTTGAGGAAGGAAGGAAAAAAAGGTATAGTTTATTAACTTCAAAATCCTTTCTGGACAATCTGCTGACTTTGAAAAGAATTAAAATGTCTTAAGTGAAATACCATTCTCAATTTTCAAATTGTGTTACTTTAGTTAAATATGTTAAAAATTGCCATGAAAGATTTTTCGCACACATCATATTCATAGGTGTTCTGCATTTCAGCCTGTGTGGTGCAATATTTACTGTGGAAGCTGGTGACAGCAAGCTTTTCAATGAAATTCCAGAGGTGTGAGCCTATTTTTTTATATGAATATGTAACCTGTTTATACAGATAATCTGAAAATTATTTCATGTAACTTTTTTCCTTTTTTATAGGTCAAGAGATTTTCTCTATTTGGTTTATACAGTTTATAGTCATGAGATTTACCAAACACAATGCTTTATGTTTTACTGCCTCAGGCTAAAATCCCATCCAGAGCCACAAATTAGCAACTTAAAACCAAAATGAGAACATATCAGTGCTTGTTACTTACATTATACTTGCTATGGACTTTATTCATAGCTGTTGAAAAACAGATGACGTGAAAATATAATTCAGTATATTTTTACTGTAACTCGGCACTACAGGATTTAGAGTCAATGGAAGACACTAATTCAGGAAAAATCTACTGGATTGTTTTTAATTTGCATGTTACAATGCTTGCTATATTTCTGAAATTATCCACACTAGAGAAATAACTTAAAGACCAGTCAAAGTGATTTCTTGCATAATTTCAAAATTTCCAAACAGGAGAATATTTAGCATAATTATCATTGACTGTTAACACAGCAATGCCTCCAATAGGCATCAACAACTTCTCTGCTACATCAGGATTTTTTTCGTAAATTCCATGACACACATACAGCCAAGACTGATCAAAGAGACTGTCCAAATTTGGATCTACTGAGCAAGTAAAATCTATGCTTAAAGCTATGTCCATTTCTTTTTTTCATTTATTATAGCAAGGATCCCCATACAAACTGTATGAAAACAAGCAGATTTGAGTAAGTTCCATTTGGGTTTTTAAAAATAGAAACTATGTGAACATCAGGAAGAACTGAAATACAATGTTTTGCTAATTCTTTAAAAGAGAACAGAGAGATCTCTGTATATGGAATGAAAATGCAACAAGTTTTTGTTTCTCATTCAGTATAGTATTTTGAAAACAGATAATGCTACACAATTGTGCTGTGCTGCAAGAATGTTTCAGTCAATGCACTTTGCTGGAAATCCTGCAAAATCTTAAACACTTAGCTTTTTGTGTTCTTTTAAAACTAATTATGTTCTATGGAAAAAACTCTGTCAAAGCTCATCTTCTAATGCTGATTTCAGAAACATTACACAGCTTGGTAACTTCAGTGCATGCACTTAAGTACTATTATTACATATTTCACAAATTAGATCTTTTCCTTTTTCTAAATAACTGTGTTTTTGTTACGCTCAGTCTACCACCTTAAAAATAGACAGCTGGGTTATGAACTAGAGAGTAACATACTAAACCAAAATGCTTTCTTCTTTTACTTTATACCTCAAGAGGGACTACTTTGTATAATTAAACATAGTGAGTCACCTCCTCAGATAGTATCAGCATTCTCCATAGAATTTAGAGGATTATGAAATTCAGATCCCTAGGATTTTTTTGAAACATCACTAACCAAATTCAAAGTAAGTATGTCTATCTGTGTGCACACAATTTTGTATTAGCATAGTGTCATAATTGTCCATTAAACTATTTCTCAAGGTGTTGGGTTTGGGTTTGTTTTGTTTTGTTTTAATTTAAGAATATGCCGCATTTAAGAAACTAAATCCTATTTTGTTTTGTCCAAAAAACATTTTTTGACAGTTCTAGCACAATAACTAAATTCCAGATGTTCACATCTTAACTTTTCTTTTGTTTTGCTTACTTGCATACCAGCATGCACAAAAAAGGACGTGTGCTTTTAATATATACTTTGTAATCACTTCAAAAGCCTTAACAGTTCAAATTGAGAAACATCTTTATGAAATGTTCCTTGCACTGTATATGAGCTTAGTAAGACTGTGCAATGTGGCAGAAGGTAATGAAGCCTCTTTCCTCAGTACAAACTCTTACGGTTGCTAGCAGAGGACTCAGTCATTTTGGTTGAGGCCATTTATTTGAAGCTAGAGAAAAAAAGTGGTCTTTGATAGACATTCTATATTGTCAAGAACTATTCTTGCTCTTTATGCATCAACATAATAAATTAGTCTTGCTTTTGATATTCTTTAAGAGACCAGCCTATCTTCTGTAACATTCATGGGTGTGTCCATTTCTTTGGGTTATACTTCTGTGGGACCTGGGGCTGCACATGCATGCTGGGATCAGGAAAGAACTGAGAGGTGAAATAGCATCCGGGGAAGGGAAAACCTTCCACCAGTCTCAATGCCTTGCTTGGGTTTCAGATATTCACATATTCAACAGAGTTTTTATTTAGAATAAAATAAATACAGCAGTCTGCTTGGACACGTTACTTTTTGTTTAGTTGCTCACAGCACATGCAATCAACTGAAGACATACGCTCATTTTGTACTACAAGTGTACTGTGGCAAGACTTAAGAGCAAGAGATTAATTAAATATTTTAAATCAGATTCTTAATGATATATGGTCAGATCCCTAGGCATCAATCCTGCAAACACATATGCATGTTAAGTTAATGGAACTTCTCATGTACACACATTAAAGTATTTCAATTCTTTCAGGATTAGGGATCTAATTTTGTTTCTAGAAGAAAGAAAAGTATCTTCTTTGAACACGTATTTTTTTACCACTCTCTGCCCTTTAGTATATATCTATAAAATTTATTTTCAAGTCTTATTAGATGCATTGTCTGACAAAATGAGATTAAAATCAATTGTGTATGCAAGTAATTTTTGTAATTAAATAGGCTATTGTAATTTCTAATACACAAATGCTTTATCACTAAACTTCATCCGTGTTGCCAAAAAAATCAGTTTATTGAAAAATAAAACAGAGGGCTAATAAGACAGCCCTATTGAGAAAATATACCTCCTCTAATATTTAATCTATTAGATCTACAATTGACAATAAATATCAGAAACTTGCCAATAAAATTGAGTGATCTGACTAGCAATTCAAAAGCATTGTTGTGTTTCTAACATCATGACTATGTTTTACCAGTTCTCTCTGGGAGAGATAGAGAATGGGGAAAAGGCTCAAACTCCCTACTGCAATCACTTGCTTGCTGATCAGCATCCTCCAAGGCACTGACATTTCTTTATTGACCTAAGAGGGAGCTCACATGCCCATGTCACACCAGGAACTGCATTCAAGAAAGATGCCAAAAATACCTAGAGCAGGCAGTAAATTCTCACCTCTGGCTGAGGTGCACAATTAAATGAGAAAAGGCAGAGCAGAGTGGGTTGTTCAAGAGGAAGAACTGGAGTGGCAGGGTAAACAAAGAGGAAGGAAGAAGAACTACAACTGAAATGTATAGCTTTCCTATAAGTACGGTCACTTCAGGGGGTGAAAGCAGAAACGCCTGCAAACTACAGACACTGTGCAAAACTTTCTTATCTTACTTCCATCCATTTGATACCAATTCTCATGGAGTTACTTCTGTTTTACATGCGACAGCATGGAGCAGAGCCCAATGGAACACTGGCCAATCTGTGTTTGTTTTAAGCTGTCTACTTCCTCATGACGCTGTAAGACTTAAGTAATCAAAAGCTGCCAGCATTTTCACCCTCAGTGCTGGCTCCAGAGTGTTATGGTCCTTGTTAAGTATTTGTGGTTCCTTCTTAAGGTCATCTAGTCCAATCCCTCCTGCAGTGAACAAGAACATCTTCCGCTATATCAGGTTGCTCAGAGCCCCATCAAGCCTGACCTTGAATGTCTCCATGGATAGGGCCTCTGCCATCTCTCTGGGCCACCTGTTCCAGTGTTTCACCACACTCCATATAAAAAATTTCTTTATATCTAGTCTAAACCTACCCTCTTTTAGTTTAAATCCATTACTTCTTGTCCTGTTGCAATAGGCCCTGCTAAAAAGTTTGTCCCCATCTTTCTTGTAGGCCCTCTTCTGGTGCTGGAAAGCTGCTATAAGGTCTTTCCGGAGCCTTCTCTTCTCCAGGCTTAACAACCCCAGCTCTCTCAGCCTTTCTCCATAAGAGAGGTGCTCCAGAACATATTTTGTTACATTGCAAAGCAGCTCTCTGTAGAACTGTAACAGTAGATCCTGCTGTAAGAGCTGGATTCATTGATGGTTGATGTTTTTAGGCCCATCCTCATCAAAGACAGGTTACAAATCTCTATCAGACAGACACTGTGCAGCCACATGTACTTGTCTATTATTTAAAAGAAACCCACACCCTTGACAGCGACTTTTCAAGCAATTACTGCATGCCTGTGCTAATCCACTGTTAGACAGTGCCAAGAAATTATCAGAACAGCAGACAGCTTCAGATATTGTTGTGCTCTGTCATGCTGGATGGAGATCTGGTTGCTCTGACAGGAGGTATTCCCCTGGCATTCGAGGGAAAACAGATTTGCTGGCTGCCACTATCACTTCTGTTCACTGCCTCTGATATCTCCGATCAGGAGGTACAGTGCACTAACAGCAAATTCTGCACAGCTTAAAAAGGGATGTCTCTCCGTGGGCATTTCTTGAGAAAGGTCCCACAGAGAACCAGCAAGCCCTTACTCTTCTGTGCTAGTTATTTCATCTTGTCCTCAGTATTATTTGAGGCCTATGGACCATCAAAAGCCTAGCAGGAAAACAATAAGTATAATACCTTCTGTGTGCTGATGCCACTCAGATTCACCTGAATTACAAGGTGATGTCTAGTGCTTTGACCTAGCACTTAAGCCATAGAGGGAGCTTCTTGAGCTGAAGTGCAGCCTGCTTGGCAAAGAGAGCCTGCAGCTCCAGGAAACAGCATGAAAATAAGGCTGAGATGTTATACCTGCCATTTGAATTGAAGGCACACCTATTTGCATACTTGAACACACAATCCTGTGCTACTGTTTGAGTCCAATTGCTAGTGGATGAAGCAGATATAAGAATTTTCTTTTCATCTCTAAGAGATATGGTGCATAACTTCTCATATTATCCTATCACCCAGCTTCATCTCTTACAGCAGGATTGCTGGCAGAAGTGAAAAGGCCTGAGAAGATCTCGTGCTGCAGTCAGCAAAAACCCCTGGATAAAAGATGCACTACAGAAGCTTTCTGAAGGCAGTTTGGTGCCCACACACCTTGCTGGGGAGAACAAGGGTCACTGTAGACCGTGTTTTTGAGGAATACACTCTGGTTCCCTTATGTCTTGCATCTTCTGGGCAGTCAGTGCAAGCACTTCAGACCAAGAGACAGAACTGGTTAAGATAATCCGCTCTTAGCTAAGGTATGAGAACAGCCTGTGTATATCTTGAAGATACACCCTCTTTATCTGAAGATAAGAAAGGACTTTGTGCTTTTACAAATATTTTTTACTTTTAAGCACTACAAAGCTACAGTTATATACTAATGCAAACTCTTTTTAAGAAGTACTGATGTTCTCAGAAATTAGTTTTCCTTACTAAAACACTAAATGCACAATGATTTTTTTATCAACTAAATCCACAGAGACAAAAGAATAAAAAATTGTCATTTAGCCACTACTTGCTCTGAGTACTGTTTGCTAATGTATAATACTCTCGGATTTCTTTTTCTGAATTGTGATATATATTAATTCAATGCTATTGTGGCTCACTATCCTCATCTATAAAACTGCACACACTTTGGTCATGTTCTTTGATGGCTAAGGATAAAGGAGAGCATATAAATTCCAAATCCACTGTTTATACTGCAGTAGTGGTATGTCTGTACTGGCTGGCACCAATCAGGAAGACTAAGATGTCAGTAAACTATATGGTATACAGACATGCAGTGAAACATAATGATGTTAACAGCTTCAGAAAACAAACATCAGGATATGGGAAAAGATGTCAAACAAAGGCAAGGAAAGCAGAGATGGATAGTTTGGTTGCTTCCATTTCTGTGCGTTTAGCCTGGGGAAGAGAAGGATTTGGGGAGACCTTATAGGAGCCTTCCAATGCTTAAAGGAGGCCTATGGGAAAGACTGGGAGGGACTCTTTATCAGGGACTGTAGTGACAGGACAAGGGGTAACACTTTTAAACTGAAAGAGGGTAGATCTAGATTAGATATTAAGAGGATTTTTTTTTACTGTGAGAGAGGTGAAAATTGGAACACATTGCCCAGAGAAGCTGTGGATGTACCCTCCCTAGAAGTGTTCAAGGCCAGGTTGGATAAGGCTTTGAGCAACCCATCTATGGCAGGGGGGTTGGACTAGATGATCTTTAAGGTCCCTTCCAACCCAAACCATTCTATGATTCTATGATTCTATATTTAAAATGCAGATAACACTACTGTAAATTCAACTGGCTTATGGATCAGTGGACTGCATACTGAAAAATTATTAACTTGTTTGTTCATCAAGCAAGCCATAGTTAGATCTTGCAATTATTTATTTTGAACAGCTGTATCAAGATGAGTCATTTTATGGATATCTGCAGATCCTACTATAAAGTAGCAAGATCAATGCTAGTGACACCCTGTGGCTCTTGTGATGGTCATTGCTTCTTTCTTCCCAAAGTTAAATTACAGTAGGGTTTTAAAGAGTAAAAGCCCTCTGAGGTCTCAGGCACACTGACAGCAATTTTGAAGATGTGGATTTAACTTTTATTGTGCCAAACACCACCTCTTTATTAGAAAATGGTTATAGACATACTTTATCAACAAGTTAAAAAGAAAGGCATAATCACACTCATATGAGTGATAAGGCCTGCACGTCTTTTAGAGAGGTAAATACTAAAGTGTACTTTGACTTTTCTATCACCTGTGTTGGAATACTTACAGTACTTCTCAGGGAAAATAACACAGTATTAAGCAAATTGTTCTGAAATGATTACAACTGAAGTAGATCTTTATACTCAGATCTGATATATGAGGAAACTTAATACATGTAAGTCAGTGGCATTCAATCCTGCTCCTTCCAAACAGGAGAAAGGGAAATTCTGAACTGGCAGCTCTCCTTGGATTTTTTGTGCTTTTTGTTTTGCTCCATGCCAGCAGTTCGCCATTTTCTGTGTAGTTTCTATCATCCACAAACACTGCTGCAGCATTGCAGGTATCTGTATACCAAGCTATGCTCATTTAAAATTCTATCAAACGTAGTATATTTTGGTTTTCATATTATGATACATAACTGACAAATTTGAAGTTTAAAATCATCCTAAATGTGCCCCCATCCCTCAGAACATCACTGGCTATTTTGAAAAGCTATTAGAGATAAAAAGCTATGGTAAAACTGCAAGAGATCAAAAAAGGCTTATGGCAATATGAATGGGAAATGACTAAGATTATAATTCTTCAGGCAAGACTGTTACCTGGCTGAAAAAAATGAGGAAAATCAGATTTCCTGAGGACAGGAATTCAGAGGAACAAAAATAGCACTTCAACACTATCATATTTTCTTGGCACTGAAAGAAGCATTCTGCCTGAGCAAAAGAATTTTAAATCAATAGTTTTGTATTTATAGCATATTTTTACCTATAACTGCTTCAGCACATTGTAGTACAAAGTTATTGCTGAATATGATAAAGAACATCTTAATCTACTGAATGTGCAAAAAGCATAAAGGACTTTTTAATAGCACTTTTGTTTTGACTGAGAGAAAAGGTTTTAATGAAAAAATGTCACTACAAAGCATATGTGTACACTTACTTCTTATATATATGTGAATGAGACAGACATTAAGCAAACACAGCTGCCTCTAAGATCTGGCCTTTAATTTTCCCTATTCCATTTTAAAATCTATCATGGAGGTGTTATATTTTGATAGCACATTAGCACAGTTGTGACATAAAATTGGCAATACCTATAAATTAGTTAATTACATCTTTTTACGTAAAATATGAGCATCAAAGATGTTGAAATGGTCTTGCAAACCTTTGATCTGATAGAAACCTGTGAGGAAAAAACCACTGCAACCAATCAAAAATTATTTTATCAGATTCCCACTCCCTAGGCTAGCCCTGGCCTCTGCTTGCTTTTCAGTTTTGGATCCTTCCCACCTAACAGGAGGGTCCTAGGTTTTCCAGATTATAAAGGTGTTTGCAGACGTGACCCATCGATGGCAGTCCTGGGAATACTCTTACACAAAGGGAGCAGGAAGGCAGGGGAAGAAGTGGACCAGCAAGTAAAATAGTGGGAAGACTCCAAAGGCAAATCCAAGCAGATAAAATACCTGCTTGTTGTGAGCAGATGACAAAAGATTTATACCATCTCACACAATAATAGCACCAAGAGCAAGACGTGTCCTCTTCCAACACACAGCATGTGCCCTGTGTGCATGACCTCACTCTCTCTAATAAATCAAAAGCTAAAAAACGTGTTTCAACCTGGAAACCATACACATGACTGCCATGCTGGTTTTCAACTAACAGGAAGTCATTTAACAGAAGGTGAGTAGATATGAATGATGAATGCACTCTTCAGCACAGCAGCTGGACCAAAAAGCACCTGCTGAAATCCATGTGGGGTAGAATATTTTGACAGGGAAGATGTTGCCTGTACATCTTCAGCTGGGAACTGAGTCTTTCTAAGTGTTACTCTCAGCTTAAAAAAGAAAACCACTGTTTATCAGACACTCTACAGGTAACAGAGAAAACTTTCGAGTGGGGTGACTATTGCATTTATCTATTCTCTCTCCCTGAATTCAGTAGATTGCTCTGGCTTTTATGAACAAAAAATACAGCCCTTCTCTCTTGTCTGCTTGGACCACTGCAATTAATGAGCTAAGACAAGCATTGCAACAAGTATAATTCATTATCAGTTTTAGTCTGTGTTCTAATTATATTTAAAATAGTTGGCAAAGAGTATTTTTGAGAGAGTAAAAAAAGATTGCTCTACACACCTAAGTTTCTTTCTGTACAGAAACATCACTCTTCATCCAGGCACGTAAAGAAATTGATTTGCTTTCGTAATAGAATGCAGAGAGTACTAGATGATTATTTTTGTATTATACACACGACTAATGAGATCAATAGTGAATAATCATTTTTTCTGTTCTACGCAACCTCTCACTCTTGCCTGAAAACAAATAAAACAAAATATAATAAAGAAACAAGAAAAAAAAACCCAAAGCAGAATAAAATATTTTCTTTTCTATATGATTGTAAAATGAGTCAACTGTTTTTGTTTACTTAACTAGGTCCACTACTCTAGAAGGCAACACAAGCATCAGATTTTGTACATAACTCTATCTCACAAGAATTCAAAAAAGTCCTTTTTGACCTACTAAAGGTCTACCTACAGTGGTTCTAGTAAGACTTAATAACATGTTATGCTCCTTTGTATTGCAATTTAATTGTTTTCCAAAGGTCCAAGTTTTGCAACCCCTTTTCACATTAAAAAAAACAATCATGAGTAATTCAGCAAAAACTGCCTTTTTTGAATTTCCAAGATGATAACACACTAACCATTTACATTTCTAGTTAAGCCTCTAAAAACAAATAAGATTTTAAAATGCCTCACAACTATCACTGATTTTATGAACCTAGGTTTAAGAGTACTAGTTTATTTGAACAAAATAAAAAACATTGAACAGTACTGCACGTTTATCAAATAGTGTGCAACTTCTTACATTCCACCAGAAGTTCCCTAAAGTACATCAGGAAAGTGTTTCAGTGTTTTCTAGCTTGTGCTGCAAATCAGCAATCTTTGGGTTGTCTAAATAACATGGTTCTTTTGAAAAACAGGTTTGAATTCTCTCCAGGAAGAGCTGACTCTTACCAATCTAAAAGACTCTGATCTATGCATTCTCTCTAAAACAATGTAGGAATGTCTGGGTGGTGGAGAGAGGAATCCAGTTAATGAAGTAGGAGAAAAACACACTGCCAGAAGGACCCTTTGGTGCTCTGTCCTGTCCTTTCTCTGTTGCCTCACCCTGTCAATCACACCTGACAAGATATTGTGAGCTGCTTCTTGCACACTTGTACAAGCCTCATAACTGATGATTCTTATGAAAAGTCATATAGCAAGAGGACACTTCATTATTGAAGGCTCTGTGTTAACTTTATAGTAAGAGAATGAAGTTTCACATTAACCTGACACAAGATGAGTAATCATCTTGATACCATTTCCCAGATGAATAATCTTCTCAGGAAAAATTGCTAAACATTATCAGTTGAGGTTCAGACAGCTTAGTTGGGATGAGTCAGGCTGTAGGAGCACCTCAAGCTTTAGAGAAGCCGGAAACCTGCCAGTGATTAAAGGTAGAAGTCTCTAAAACACACGAGAAACAAGGCTGCTGGCTTGTTTGCAGAAGTCCGTCCATCATTAAGGTCAGACCTTGCAGTGCTTTTTCCCCACATGGTGACAACATCTGAAAAAAGACTCTTGTCTCTCCAGTTGACACAGTCACACCAAACAGCCTCCCTGTATGAATACGGCTTATGTATTCATTAGGGAAGGGTGGCTGGCACGCTGTATCATTTGCAGATGAGGTCTGGTTACACCAACAGTAAACCCATTTTGTTGACACATTAGGCTTGACCTAAGGCACTCTGCTAACATCACTCTGACAGCACACCTATTCTGCAGAAGTGCAGTATAGATTGTAATGTGATGCCATCCCATGTATAACTCAGTTCCCTTGCTCTATTATCAGTTAAGAAACACATATCACAAACATAGATTAATGTCATTAAAATGGTTAGCTCAGTTTTCTAGAATTTAATACTACAGATCCTTTTCTGTAAGAAAAACACCCATTATTATACTTACCATGAAGATGACATGCATTATTTTTATGCTGATTATGTATTTAAGAAACACATAGGTGACAAGATTTTCCTACAACACTTTCTCATAGTCACTGTCTTAAGTCTAGCATAGAATAGCCTTACAAATGATTTTCCTCTTTAGTTAGGAAAAATCACTGTCAGCAAGCACGTTGCTTAATGTTGTTTACAACATGTCTTCTTAAGGTCAAAATTAACATATGTAATGATCATTTCAAGGAGCGACACTGTGATGCATCAAGCATGAAAGAGGTCAAGAGCAAGTCCACTAATAATGCCATATTATCTTTATATATCTCCAAATATTCAAAAGTTTTAACTGGCTCAGTCTCCTTCATGAATTTTTCAGCTAGTGTATATATATATATATATGTGTGTATATATCTCTCTCTCTCTCTCTCGAATGGGTTCTTTCATGGGGTGAACCAATGCAGAAACATTCACTGCCTTGCCCTTGTAGGAGCTGGTTTCCTACTGCATCAAGTGTTCAGGCAGCCCAGGGAAATCAGTGCCTGCACTCAGGTTTGGTGCTTAAAAGTTTGGTATTATGAATACACCCACCTCAAACAGTCTGTCCATTTTTCCATAGAAGTTTGCCAAAATTACCATAGATTTTCCCTAGAGCTGTATTGGTTTTATGAGATTTGCTGAAGATCCTGTTTATTCTTTTCAGGTTTCTGTTTTTCATGTGTAACCTTTTCCTATTGTCTTTGAATACTCTTGTATGACTACACATCTTCACTATTACATAACAAAGAACTCTGTTTAGTATAACTATATTTTTATAAGTGGCTTAGAAGAAGTAGATTAGCCTGTTTACAAAGTGTTTGCCTGCTGTAAAGCATGTTTTAAATACCTTACTTTACCTTACTTAGAAAACCTTTAAACTTTTCTATGCATCTGCAGATTGAAGAAGCTGAATGACACTGTGTCTTTTAGATTCAATTGCTGCTTCCTGAAGTGACCAACCCATATCACCGTATCAAAAGCATTACGGTTGTTGCTGTTGAGGTTATGCTGATCAGTTAAACAAACCTTTCAGCTGTCAGATTTGACAGTGACACATGCGTAACATCCTCTCTATAAAGTGGAAGCACCACAAACACACCAGAGAGCCAATATACCATGCACTCAACCTTTTTCCAAAGAGGGGCAAGAATCACACCTAATTGTTCTCCATAGAGGAGGGAATAGGAAGAATTCAGAGGAAGAATACTCCTTAAAATGGCCCTTTACAAGGCAGCACCAGCAGCTAAGAGAGCTGAGGAGAAAAGGGATTGGGTTGCACGCAGGCAGCCAGCTAGGCACAATAAGGATGGCAACTGATGGGAAAGTCTTTCTTCATGGCATTTCAAGATTTTGTAGCAAAACTGAACTAGCCTTGGCAATAGTTAACTGTGTTTTTGTGATTTCCCTTACAGTGGAGATGTTAGTAGTAGCTCAGGAGCTAAAAATCACAGAATATCTTGGGCAAGTCATGGTCAAGCCTCACTACATACAAAAGCAGAAAACACCAAATCTCATTCTAAAAAGAGACAAAGAGGGCATACAGTCATTCTAGACTGTAAACTGCAGGATAAAAGGCCCAGTGATAACTCTATTACGGCAACAAATTATAAGCTTTATCTAAATAGAGGACAGACATTGTAAAAAGACATCCTTCCCTTCCCCGCCCTTTTAAATTAATCTCTATTGCACCCTTTTACATGCATATTTCACCCACTGCAGTGTTTATGATGCACTCAAGCTATAGCCCATACTGTCAATTTAAAACCCGAAGAGTCACGCAGAACCCAATTTATTTCACAGGGAAAAAAGGACAGCATGACATACTTGCTAAGAATACTTCTGAAACGTTGTCACATCTGTTCAAAGAGGTAATGTGGCCCAGGGTCAAACAGGACTGGATACTAACACTTTTTTTTTTAGTGATTTTTTTTTTACTTGACATAGGAAAGTGTAAGATGTTTCTACGTACAGCACCCTGTCACTGAGGTGCAAGCTGGGTGTGCAATAGGAAACTCAAGATGCCAGTGCCCCTAAGTGGAGACAAGTACATTTGGAGAAGTGTCCACATTTCTTATAAATTAGTCATTAGTCAGAAACGCAAGTAAAGTACCCAACTAAAACGCATTTCCTTGATGCCTAAACCTCCTTTTAAAGCTCTCTTTAATACTTTCGGACTAATTTCTGCTAGGACAGTTGGCATGCAAAATGACAAAACCTGAGACTCTCACGGGACATGAGTTGGACGTACACCGAGGTGTTCTTTTCTTATAAAAACTGGCTCCCATGCCAAGCCAATGCATGTTCCCACTGATGCAAGAGAAGAACTTAGGATAAATCCTGAAGTTAGACAGAATTGTATCACTTGAGGTATATTCAACTGAGATCAAAGAATTATTATCTACAAATTTATCATGGACTTGTCAGCCTTACAGTAAAATGGTAATTATGATTCATTAATCCTTCCAATTGGTCTCTGATCCCTTGTAAACAAGGTTAATAACATCAGTGCATGGGATACCAAGAGACCAATCTCAGTCTGGGTAAACCTTTCCATTTGGATTGTTAGCAGCCAGACTGATATTTTTTCTGCTAGAAGGAAAAAAAAAGCCTTTAGTAAAACACTAGATTATTATTGCCACATTTTTTTTAATAATATTTTTCATGTTTACCTTTCTTGCATCTCGTATCATCTTTCGAATAGTTTCCTTTATGGTGTAAGGCTGTGCTCGTGGTGGATGAAAAAGCAGATCAATATTTGTGCCACCAGAAATTCCAGGCATCAGGTAGGGCCAACCTAAGTCAAGATTTGGAGCTTCCACATCTGATTCAATGGGCCAGTAGGTTCCCGAGGAAGAGGTGTCATCAATGGCAGGGTTAGAGGAATATATTGTGTTTTGGGGAAGTTTGTGAACATTGTTCAAAATATAATCAATTTCCTCATCCGCTAGGAACTCCAAGCATCTCTCCTTGGAAAGAAATTCTTTGTAGGCTTCTAAACCTCCTTCAATCAGAGCATCAATAGCTACTCGGTACCATTCCTTGTAATGAGGTTCAATATAGTTGTCTGATCTGCATTCATCATGTAAGGATGATAGCAAAGATGAAGTTTCCATTTTCACATCTATTTTGTATAAAGTCTTTTAAACTTCCATTCATGAGCTGATGAAATGTATCTGTAAAGAAAGAAAAGCAAGAACACAATTAGAACATTTGTAGAGATCTATGATACGCATACAGATGTTATTCAAAATACTTTTCTGGTAACGTTGCTCAAAGCTTTTCTAGCACCTTCTGAGTATTTAAAAATGTTTTGAAAAAGGTCAGGGATTAATACTGACAAATTAATATTAAAGAGCTAGAAAAAGAGTTTCTTCTACATAAGACAAAACTAAACACATAATTAAGTGCTTTGATGAAGTTCATATATTAAAACCTACAGCAGAGCTCATAATACACTTAAGATCTGTACCAGTAACACTAATACTTGCCTGATGCATATTCCAGTACACTACCGTAGGTTGTGTTTCAAAACTCTTTATAGCAACTGACAGAGTAGTGTTCAGAGAAGCACTTTAGAAACCAATTAATTATATTTCCTACTTTTTGATGCATTAATATTTCTCTGCAACACACTCCTTTTCTCTGACTTCTTTGAAACGACAGTCATTCAGGTCCTTCTCCTTATCTCTCTGTTCTCCCATGCTGATCTAATCCAATTGTTGCTCCCAAGCAGGATCAGCCTACCTAATTTCAGTGAGTTATGAGGAACTCCAGAAAGATTTCTCCTCCCACATCTGGAATCAAACTCTGAATCAGCAATCTGATGTCTTGTTTCCACCCTGCTCACTCCTTCTGCCAAAAGGAGCGGCTGCTTTAATCTTACCTTTCCTCTTTTTTTTTCCCCAAAACATTAATAATAAGCTGTTTACTGCTGATTTATAAATTCATTCTTACCATCTTTTTTTTTCATTTATCAAAGGCTGAGAGGGTTGGTTCCTGCTGTGACAATTTGGTATACAAGGTAGAGAGAGGACAAATGGCTGCTTCTTCCTTCACACCTGTGCAACCCTACAGGACACCAGCAACTTCACTGTTACCCTAAAACCTAAACCGTGATGAGTTTCTGGATGCGGCAGGTAAGCCACACACACACACACACAAAAAAAAAAAAAAGGCAGGGGGGATTTTCATGAGAGCGGCATGAACAGGGTCATGTAAAATAGAAAGATGATACATGGTTGCACTGTTTCATTTTTCAGGGCTAGGGCATGAAGATGAAGAGAAAGACAGCAGAAGTAGGAAGCACATCCAGCGAAGGCAGAATAGTTACAAAAAGCATATGCGAAGCTTGAAAGTTAACATTTGGTTGCCCAGAAAGCCTAATTAATAGTATAGCAGTATAACAGCAAGGAATAGTCCTATGGATTTCTGATTCCATTTACTGGCATATAAACGTAACACAACTCTCTCTTCACAAGCAAGACTTTTCAGATTTTTTTGCAAACAGTGCATTTGCTTTCCACTGTCTGCTAGGAAGAGTTTATATCTTCTTGAAAGGAAACGTAAATCAGTCACATTATCTAAAGGAATGAAAATCAAAATCTCCATACTCTACTGATACTCCAAAGTTCAATTAAATCTACAATTACATCAAGATTTCTAAGAAACTTGGGAAGTCTGAGGTTAAAAAAAGACCAAGAAAGAAAAATCCAGATCTGAGGCTGTCATCAGCATGTCATATGAAATAATTCCATTTGAATCCTGTCTCTCAGCCAAGTAGCAGGATAGATCTTCCCAGATAGGATTGCTTTCGAGCCTGGGGGAAAGGAGTGTTTCTGGCTGCTTCCAGAGTAGCTCTTGTGGTGAATTGGAAAGCAGCAAGCAAAAGGAATCTGATTGCTCTCCCCTAGTCGAAAATTACATGTATTCCTGTGACAGATATTCAGGGCTTTTATGCTGCTCTCTCAGGTAGAAATAAAACGTTATAAAATAGGAGAGATACCATTGCACTTTGCCCAGATGCAGATACAGGCTGTGGTGTAAGGCGGTGGAGAACCGAGCACGCAGTACAGACAAGACAGAACAATACAAAGGTCAAACCTCTAAAACTACTGTAAAATTAAAACGGTGTCCTGTGGAAGGCAATCATTTGGAACAGGTTTTCCGGACATTTTAGATGAAGAATTAAAAACTACCAAGAATACAAAACGAAGTTACTCAGCTGAGTTGTTCCGAAAAGTCTGAACACAAATACAGATGACTTTACTGATAATCTAACACAGCCCGCTTGCAGGGCTCTCCAGGACAAGAAACTCTCCAAACAATGCAGTAAACCAGTCAGTCTTATAATTACTTTTAAGACTAATTCCAATTTTACATTGACAAATGAAAGATACTTCTAAAATTCTTATTACTTTAGAATGGATATACTTCTAAAATAGGAATTAGGCCATTGATTGCATATATACAGTTGAGAAAGATGTGTTTATTTCGGAAGCTTGTCTAAACTCCTTTTTTCTTCTTCTCTATCTTTCCTTTGACAAATAATATAAGGGAACAGGCCTATACTTCATATGTAAAGTTGTGCAATACAAAATATTGAATGCTATGAATAAATAAAAGGCAAAAAGTTATTGCATGTGTGTGCTGGCTCACATGTGGTTTTTGTTTGGTTTGGTTCTTTTGTTTGGGTTTTTTTTGTAATACTATAGTGTATTGTTTAACTTTTCACTGAAAACAATGAATTAATTAATTGTGGCATAGGTGAAATGTCACTTACACTCAGACCTACGCTGATATATATACACCACAATCTTGGAAAGGTGAGACTTCTAGTACAGTGTCTTCCAAACAAGAATAGTTATTTTAAAAGGAACATCTTTGATGTTGATCTTTGATTTACAAGTGCTGTTTCTAAAAGAAGCTTGAAGCAGTGCACATTTATTTAAGAAAGTAAATGTAAAATCTGTCAGCATGGAAATAAATCACAGAACAGATGAGAAAAATGGAAAAATTCTAATTCTGTTTTTTGGAATTAAGGACATCAGCATGTGATACATTCATAAGAAACAAAAGAAAACTCCCATATTAAATGATAGCTTCAGGTATATTTAACAAAAGCTCAGGATGTCTTGAAGCAGCTTGTTTCCTCCTTAGAAGGTAAGAGCTGTTTTGGAAGAAATGTACCTATGAAATTGACATAATTTTGGAAAGATAGACAGGTTTAGGCAAAGTTCTAAAATAAACGTTTTGGTGTTTTCTTCAAACATGTATAATGATTTCTGCATAACCAACTTGATTCTTCAAAGATCCCCCTCAGGTCAATGACTGTATTAGCACGGTTGTGCAGAATGAGGTCCATATCTGGAGACTTCCAGAGCTTTATCAGACGCCATGTACATGATTACAAATTTTACCAGCACCAGGAAAGCTGTTGTTCATCCTTTGAGAAAGAACTTTGGCTGTTAATCGCACTCCAGCATATCAGCCATCTTCTCTGCTTGGACACAGAGATCAACTACTTAATTTTTCTTTAAGTGCCATTAATGGGCTTAAAATGAATTTAAACTCCCATGCAAGTGCTAAAACAGAATCTTTTGCTGAAGAATACAAATTGTGAATCCTGCACTGGTGTGAACATCTTGTTCATCTATTAACAACATGCCTGGATCTTTCCAGTGCCATTTTCAGAAACCCAGCAAGAAGAGAGCTTTTTCTTTGAAAGAAAAGTAAATGTGCCTTTTTTGCACAAACATACAGAGGGTATCCCAGCTTCCACAAAGGCAGCAGATGACAAATGCCCACTGAAGAAAATGATGCAACCTTCTATGGTGGTTCCAGGAGCACAGTCCTCCAGGTTAGAGCTAAAGACAAGCAACTTCCCTGACTTACCAACATTCTCAGGATTTGAAAAATTTCGTATTCAGCAACTTTGGGGAGCAGCTCTAACCTCAGACTCTTAGAGCCTTGGCAAGGCCCTGGCCATGGTGCTCTCCTCGGGATGTCCTTATCCTTTTTCCAAAGGAAATGTGATTGCTTTGGCAGTTTCTGCATAAAGTTTCAACCGTGCCACCTCAGTTAAGGGCAATTTAAACTGCAGGAACATCTTGTTTCATGTCCCTCTCTCAGGTGCAACTTCTGGGGCACTCACCTGAGCACCTCTGACCTGCAGCTCTGCCGAGGAGCCTCCCCACTGCTTAAGGGCCTGGGATGAGCAGCCTTTCACAGAACAAACAGGCGTTTTGCGACAGCTGCCTTCCACCACCCTTTGTATTCAGGAATTGTATCAAGAACAAATAATTACTCCCATTAAGCAGTGACAGGCAATTAATTAATTATTAACGAAATTACAGTGTTTTCTGTGCATACAAAGGGCATCAAATTCAAGCGAAAAAACAGCACCGCAAGCGCTCCTGCTTCTTTCGTTCTTTCTTTTTTTTTCTTTCTTTTTCTTCCTTTTTTTTTAACCAGAAAGT
>NW_010200209.1:0-1445 GCF_000695765.1 Mesitornis unicolor | reverse complement strand
CTCGGACCTGGGGCAGCGAGGGGGCCTCTGGACAGCGAGCAAAAGTTAGCCGTGTGCAGGGCGTAAGGGTCTGATTGCAGAAAATCCAGGCAGCTTAGAGACACCCTTGGGCAGGAAATTCACAGAGCTTTCACTCTATAAAACGTTGGAATAGAACAGCGACATATTTTGGATAACGGCCACATAATACCCGTCACAGTGCAACCCCTGTTAACTGAAGAGGGCCATCACCACTGCTGATGCACGGATTTTCAGTTTTGCTTCACAGCACGGCACAGCCAGAGCTAGCTTAACTGTAAAATAACATCAAATTCTGAATCAAGCATTTATCAACCATCATTTTATCTAAGCAAATAAAAAGCTTTGTGGTAAATTCCCTCTTCCATCATGGGAAAGAATGTTTGCATTTCAGCTAGGAAAACAGGAAGCCCCTAGTAATTTTAAATGTGGAATGGAAAAACATTGGGAGGAAAAAAACAAAGCCAAAACACAAAACATTGGAAAAGCACTTGAAAAAACTGCTGTCTCTAAGCCCAAACATTAAAATCAGGAGCATGTCATACCACTGTTGCACCAGAATTACTTCTTGCTTTTCTTCTCTCCCAGCTGTGCAAACGGGATGTTTCTTTCTCCCAAAGTCTCAGCCCCTGCAGGGTCTCTGGGCAGCATCTGCTGCCTTTGTCTCAGTGACCAGTAGCTGGGTGTACTGGAACTGATCTTTATTTACATGACACACACAATTATCTGGGGACCACCAGGGTGTCTCTGGCTCTCAGAATCTCATCGTTAAGTGTTTGGTTTGTTTAGTTGTTTCATTGTTGGTTTGTTTGGGTTTTCTTGTTGTTGGGGTTTTTGTTTTTTAAAGCAACTCCACCAACATTTGCTTACCAGATGTACAAACGCTCCAACACATGACCACTCCTAGCAACAGCTCTGCCCTCTGCAAAAGGCAGCCAGTCCTTCCACACACAGCCTGGCACTGCCCTGAACCAGCCCTTCTGCTTTGGGATTACACTTCTCCAAGCACAACAACTTTCAGTACAGACAGTGAGCAGTTTACTGCGATACAAGAAAAACAAGTAGTGAACATAGTGGCTTATCACTTTTTACTTGCTTCTGATGCAGAACTCAAATAAAAGTAAGTAACAAAGATGGGGCAATGCCAACACAGTCCATGGCTTCAGCAACAAGTCCAAGCCCAGCCCCGTGGGAGCACGACAAGGCCCTTCTCGTCCAGGCAGCACTCAGAGCCCCTGCCCGGCAGGGCTGAGCATCTCCTGCAGCACCAGGTGCAGCAGGTGGTTCTGCTCGGCGCTGAGCAGCGGCCACAGCTCGGCCTGCAGAGCCTTCAGCGCCTCCGCGTCCTTCTCCTGGCACGCCAGCACGGCCGACTGCAGCAGCAGGAACAGCTCGGCCGGCAGGTAGCTCGACGCCGGCGGCAGCCC
>NW_010200208.1:13774-14559 GCF_000695765.1 Mesitornis unicolor | reverse complement strand
TAAACCTATTAATCTCCTTTCCTTTTCCCAGTCCCTCTCTCTGGGTCAGGAGGAGGCACCAGGTGATAGAAAAACTATATAAACCATGACATAAAGCCAAGTGCAAGGTCCTACATCTAGGTCAGGGCAACCCTTGGTACCAATAGGCTGGGGGGGTTGTGATTGATAGCAATCCTGCAGAGAAAGACTTGAAAGTACTGGTGGGTGAAAAGCTGGACATGAGCCAACAATGTGGCCCATGATAGTCATATCATGAGCTACATCAAAAGAAGCACAGCCAACAGGTCAAGAGAGGTGATTCTGTCCCTCTACTCTACTCTGGTGAGACCTCACCTGCAGTGCTGTGTCCAGCTCTGGAGCCCTCAGTACATGAAGGACATGGACCTATTGGAATGAGTCCAGAGGAGGGCCAGAGAAATGATCTGAGGACTGGAGCACCTCTCCTGTGAAGACAGGCTGAGACAGTTGGGGTTGTTCAGCCTGGAGGAGAGATGGCTTCAGAGAGATCTTATAGCAGCCTTTCAGTACTTAAAAAGAGAGGCTATAAGAAAGATGGGGAGAGGCTTTTAAGCAAGGCCTGTTTTGACAGGACAAGGAGTAATGGTTTTAAACTAAAGGAGCATAGATTTAGGCTGAATATAAGGAAGAAATTTTTTACCATGAAGGTAAAAAGGTTTTCACCAAGGTGGTGAAATACTGGCACAGGTTGCCCAGTAGAGGCCCCATCCCTGGAAATATTCAAGGTCAGGTTGGACGGAGTTCTAAGCAAACTGATCTAGTTGATG
>NW_010200208.1:0-13743 GCF_000695765.1 Mesitornis unicolor | reverse complement strand
CTCACTCCGATGATGTTGAACTACATGACCTCTAAAAGTCCCTTCCAACCCAAAGGATTCCATAGTTCTATAAGATGAGACTAAAGATTGATGGAGTCTTGGAGTCACCAGCAGAGACCGTGCACAGCTGAGACCATGCTGCAAGGCATAGGAATATGTACATTTTATGGAGCAGTCTTTAGTTCCCTGGTGAATCTATCTGTAGAGATTTTGGAAATTAATGGAGTCATTGTATTGTACTCCATGACTGTCCTTTGGAGACTTTTGGACCTTGTGAGGAATTACTCTGTGGCTGCTCTTTGACTCTTTCTATTAAGTCTGTAGAATGACCCATCTAATAAAGCTGATATGGTTCATCTGAGTAGTCTTATTTGATTAATATATAACTTAAAACAGGGCAAATTTCATCAAGATTAATTTGCCCACCAGACCAGATAACATCAATGCAAGTAACACACCTTTTCAAATCTGATGGAAATAAAATGATTAAGTTACACAAGGATTGCATTTTGAGTGACAGCCATCTGGTTATTCTTAGCTTTTGGCAGGTTCTGCCTGGACTATCAGACTTCAAGTTGACTGTAGTCAGTTCTCTGGCATTTAAACACGTTCTTGGATAATACTGACTGAAACAGCCTCACTCAGTTTTGTCAGAATGGTTTGCTTCTGCTTTACCTTCTCTTCTATCATCTCATTTCTTCCATTTTCTTTGTGTCAGCTGTGGTGCACAGAACTAACTATCCAAGAAGTGAGGTCAATATACTAATTTTGCAGAAAATAAACGAAATATCAATAGCAATTCCAAAATGAAAAATTGAACTGGCTAATAAAAGGGTGAGAAGCAGTACTTCTGACACCACCCAGAGAAACAATGTGTGGTAGGAGAAGGGAGTGCAATATGATCTCCTTCAATGGTTTCAAGTTGTGAAATTGCCTCAGGTCTTTCACTCTGCAGCACCATAATGGTCTGATGAACCCAGTTTACAATTGGTCCAGGATTTCTACCACGACTGTGTTAGAAAACAAATTATTTTTGGATTTCTGTTTGAAGATAGATCTTTAGTGTTCTGTCTACCACACACATTCTTGCCCTTCTATCTCCTCCTGCTGTGGCTGTCCCATATGCTAACTTTATATTATGAGCTTCTTTGATCCCTAAATCACATTTAATCATATTCTTATCCACTTCTGTGGATCAGTGCATCTTCATTCTTGACTCCATATCTAACAGGACATTCAAAAGGAAAAATGAAGTCACAGGAGAATAGTTCAAATTTCTTATCCCCTGAGAAAAAGACTCCAGAAGTGTCCACAACAGCGGTTTTATAAAAAAAATATTATCAAATTAGTCAGTGTTTTAATTCAGATTTTCTTCTTAACTTTAGCAGGACTACTTTAGCCTGTAGTTCAGAAAGAAACTTGAAAGTGAAGCTACCATCTCGGAGGTGGTAAAGAAATGCCTTAGTGTACTAACAGATTCAAAAAAGTATTAGTGTCTTCAGTACTGGTAGAAATGTACGAAAGTGCAATAATTGGTGGACTTTATTTATTCCTTAGATGGCAGTTGGATATTGCTGGGGGTGGGATTTCCTCAAGTTAAATGGTTATCATCTCCTGCACCTGAGTTGAAGTGGCTGATTATATATACTACAACATCCCTACTGTAGGATGAAATGTATCATTGTAGTCACTGCAGTCCCTGGTCTTCTCACTCATTCCCACTTTTCAACGAAGTATTTAATCACTCTTTTTCTTCACAAATTAAATAAATGTAAAGTGGGAAGAAGAAAAAAAAAACAGAAAAAAAAAAGAAAGAAAGAAAAATACATAGGTTTGTTTCACAACTCGTGATCTATTAGACAAGAAAAAAAAAAAGGAAAGAAACTTTAAAGGCATTTGTAGTATGATGGATGAAAATCCAAGAGTAATTGAAAAAAAAATAGTAACACTGAATGCTGGCAGAGGAAAGTGACAAAGAGAAAAAAATGAAAGAGAGGTTGGAAAGAATGGGCTCAGCAACAGGAAAGTTTTAGAATGTTAAATTCTACTCGAATTATGAGCTCTGGGTGTCCCGGTCCCTTCACTGAAGTTATTTCAGTCATGAACAATCTGTACTTTAAAATTAAATATTGGTAAATCTAATTGTCTCCTGTGAAGTGGAACCTAGAATTACTGTATCTTAAAGCTATGAAGCAGAGTAGCAGGAGGGGGAAGAATTTGATCTGTAGCCTATAAATAATGCTCTTTTGAGACTCTGAAGAAGCCTTTAGGACACGTTTTCTCTCAACAACCTTCTCTGTCATATGGCCAGTGAGGACAATCGGAATTACAATTCATTTCAGTACATAGCACTTTTTATTTTTTTCCGCAGTGATCCCTAGGCATACTGAAGACATGGCTATGCCCCTTCTAAACACACACACAGACACACACACATACTCATCCATTCCCTTCAGCAGTCCATCTTCTAAATCTTCCCCTTCTGGGCATGTTTCAAAGAAACCACCAGTCACTTGTGCCATAGTCCATGCATTAGACACCTGAGACTGTGTGTTACAGAAGCAAAGGTTTGCACATCTGAATTGTAGTATAATCCAAGTCAGGATTTTTCTCAAACTTGCCTTGCTAACCAACTTTGACTTGTTTTGGTGACTGTTAAGGATCCTCCATGTCTATGTTTTCCTACTAGCTGTATGCAGTATTTAGATGGTAGTATGATTGCTGTGAATTCCAGGCACCTAATTATTCATTACTGTAGTGCTAAGTGTCATGACACCTGTTTTGGAAGAACATTCAACTGTAGATTTCAGCTGTAACGTACACTGTATTGGGAATTAGAAGCCAACTGGCTTTTTAAAATCTGGCTTGGAATCTACAAAAGAATGTGGACGTTTCCTATCTCAGTGCAGCAATAATTTAACTTTCAGACCCTTTGTCACCTAGTGGAACCTGCAGTCCCACCCTAGAGACTGAGTTTTGTGAAAGTATAAAGGAGGAACAAGGTACTAAGGGAGTACATAGAGAGACAATCAAAGAAAACTTTATGTGCTGAGATCCACCTAAGCCAGCCAATAAAGCAGGAGGAGAAAAGGCAAAGGGGACATTTATTTACTTGTGTTATGGAAACACACTTGATTCTTTCCAAAAAGATTCTCTAGAGTCAAGGGAACCCTTACTCCCCCTGACCCTACTTCCTCCTTTCCAAAATGCTGCTTCCAACAGAAAAGGGAGAATAAAGTATTTACATGACATTACAAAGTGTTTCTGAAGTTCATAGTAAATTTGAGGCTGTGGAGGGGGGAGCCCAGGGGAAAACCTGTTACTTTATGTCCTTCCTGAAGCATAAAATTCAGCAAAAATTCAATAGTGCTGTCAAATGCCAAATAGGCAGGTCGATATGTTAAACAGGAAGTAGTGACACTTCTAAAGAAATAGGCCAAAGCTTACAGCCAGCCTGAGATATAAACTCTAATGATTTCACACCTTCATTCTTAGTCCACATAAGGAATAGCACTCTGACCAAGTAATGGATAGTGCAGAATTTACAGCCCTCCCTGATGGGATATTCAAGTGTACATTTTCATCTTACAGTTCTTTCACTCTGTTGCAATCTTTGTTATGTTCATTTCATTCTTATTAGAGATGAATGAAAAGCTAAAACCCTTGCTGATCCTACATCAAATATGTGAATGGGCACGACAATCAAGGTTTCTGAATTTTGAAATCAGATAAACACACAGTCAGCTCTGCTTGTTCATTCTGCTCAACCAGATATGAAATACGTCCTTGTTTTACATGATATTCTTAAATTAACCTGTTCTGGCCCAAACCTGGAACTCACAAACATCCATAACCCTGTCACATTTCCTTTATGTTCAGAAGGAATTTTATGGTTCTTAAAAGTTTTTTCTTTTTGTTTTCATTTGTTGTTGTTGTTGTTCATTCCAGGACTCTATTTTACTTATATGGTTAGCTCTATGAGGGAAGTGCTGCTTCTCACAGTGTTTATATAGCCACTAGCATAGTGTTGTGGATTGAGACAGAAATAAACAACTATTCCAGAGTCCTATTACATAAAATGAGGCCCTTTTATATTCTTCTGAATGGCCTTCCCAGCCCAATGCACTACCAGTCCTGGACATATATAAAAATTATCAGAAATGGCCAATCCCCATCTCTAAGCCTCAAGATGGGCAGTAATCAACTGTATGATACCAATTTCAGTGCAGGTATGGTTTGAAAACATGAGATTGTGTTCTGGGGTATGTATTACTCCTTAGCCCTGCAGCTGTTGTTTACAGTTAAATGAAAACTATATGACTCCTTCCTCTGTGTGTCATACAGGAGCTTCATTTTTCAAATGTATAATAGGCTGCACTAGTGTCTTTCTTGAAAAGATGCTGCTAAACTAGATTGTATCATCCCAAGTGTTTGCTACACTAACAGGCCTCATAGTGCACTGGGTGTATAGTGCATTGATGCAAATTAACAATACAAAAAATTAAGCTATGTTTTATATTAGCATTATTCTTAATGCTAATGTAATGTTGAACCACTAAGGCAGCATTGTTAGAGTGTTAGTACTGTAGATTTTAATGACAAAAGGAATTAGATGTTTTTTCTATGTTAAATCAATCATTAAGTGGTGGCATAATTATTTGCTGTTAGTAAAGCTCTTTTTTCCCCCTATTGTAAAATTGACAGTGTATAAAAGTAATTGCACTATTTTCATTGCAGCAGGGCTCCTTAAGATTAGAGTTTGGGAGGAAAGATGTGGCACTCCTAATCCTTTTGACATTTCAGGAGGAATGCATGAGTAATATTGCACAGCCATGTAATTAATCAGCCTGGGTGTTTGTGGTCTACAAAGCATGTATTTCTACTTGCATTAGGATGGGAAGGATGAATGGTGAGTAGGAGAATTTCTACATTCTGCCCTTCCACTGTTTTAATTACAGTGGGACACTGTCTCAAATAATTTCCTTTTTCAACTTTGTGTGTGCCTTGCATGCTAAGATCATGGCTAGAGGACTCTCAGTTGAAGTTTTTTAAATTAGAAGAACTTGATTGTTAAAATCCCTAGGTGTTATCCTTGATACACCAGCCATCACAAAGAGCTTATGGAAACTAGACTTGGGAGTTCTGTTTATGATGTTCAAATTTTCTGTGCTTTGTGGTGGCTATATTTAGTGACAACAGAGAACTGACAGTAGAGAAATACTGTGGTTTCTTTGGAGGAAGAGGGGTGTCAGATAGATATTTTGTATCATTCTATACAGGTAAGCTAAGACTAGCTTATTTAAGGTTGCACAAGGACACAAAAGTATCTTCCCTCCCTCCCTTCCTCCCTTCCTTCCTCCGTTCCTTCCTTCCTTCCTTCCCTCTCTTCCTTCCCTCCCTTCCTCCCTCCCTCCCTTCCTTCCCTCCCTTCCTCCCTCCCTTCCTTCCCTCCTCATTTCCTTCCTCACTTCCTTCCTCACTTCCTCCCTTACTTCCTCCCTTCACTCTCATTTCAATTTGCAATGAAAGTAAAATCCAAAGCTTTAGTTTCTCTCACAAAATAATGCTTATGTTTGCTACCTAGAGTAGAAATTGGACCTATTTAAATGACATTTTAGAATAATACTGACTCTTCCTGTGTTTTGTAGCAGCGAGAAGCACACAATCATTTTTATGAAGTGACACGTGACAGTTTTCTGGAATGATGATAAGAGAGAAAAGGAAATTGGGAATTACTGAAAACTTGTGTTCACCAAAATGGGAATAAACCAGTAACTCAGCGAAACAAAAAACTTAGGTTATTGCCTTCTACTTTGAAGTGTGCTTTTTAAACCCTATAAGGCACCATTACGCAGAGCGACACGTTGCCTTGAGGGAAGGCATTGATAACCACACAGAGATCTACCACATCTTAGATCTGCAAGAAGTGTTTCCTCTTACTTGTAGAGGAAATGTCAATAATATTAGCTGGCTTGCTCCTTTACTGGGCTGTAATGTTACCAACTTCAATGGTTACATTATTAAAGACTACAGTATAATGATCGAATCCTTATAAACTTAATCAAAAGAGAACAGTATATACTACCTTTTGTGCAGTATTACGTATTATACATTTTTTGACATATAGAGAGTTTGACCAGGGCACTGTCTGAAAATCACAGTTATCATGAACATCAATTAAGAAGTCATAGTTAGGTGTACAATTTGTAGTTACAAAACATTTTTGAAAAAAAATCCGTATTTCACCATAGACATTAATGAATTGACAGATGGGAAAAAAATAAAATAAAAAAAAAAATTAGACAACGATCCATTAACTTATCCTACATCTTCATAGCCTGGTTTATTTTAACTGACATATTTTCAAGGGTATATTTTAAAATATATATATGAAGATCCTTTCTGTGACATATTAAGCTCTGAACTGGACCTCCAACATCCACATCAAGAGACCTATTAAACTTCATATAACCTTTGGTTCTGTTACATAAATATGAAACTTCCTTGTACTAGGCTTGGATGGTTTTAGTCACTTTTATGTTTCTGTTTTTAAAGGTGTCAAATGGATACCAGTAATACTAATTTTTATGTCCGCTATGCATTGATATTTTTGGTACATGTGCTCTAAAGATAAGCAGATGGAGGTTTATTGAATTCTATAAAACTATACATTTTAAAGAAAGAGAGTATGAAGGCAGCTTCAAAAGGCACGCTGTGCTGGCCTCCTTTTTAACTGGTTCAGAACCACAACAGACAAAACTGTCGGTAACATATTTTATATTGTTAATTGCTTATGGTCTCTTATGGCCCTAATCAATAAATTAATTGACCTTTGTCATATATGTTTCCTCACAAATAACAGCCAACTTATCTATCTCCAATTCAAGTTAAACAGCTAAATGATAATAAAAATCCGGAAGAAAGTAATTTGTCAAGAAAAATCTGGCAGAAAGTCAAGTTGTCAAGAATGACAACCGAGAAAATTCACCCCAGATTGTGACTCACCTTCACTTTCACATATCAAGCTCATAATATGGGAGTAAAATTTGGCCTGCCTCATTGTCTATCTGTCTGTAAATTTCTTTATTCATGTCATGAGCACAGCAACTGATAGACAATTGCAGTCATATTCGTTAAAATATATTTTTGTTTCTCTCACCTTGAGTACAACAGTGCTTTTAAGGAAGCACTACAAGGCTCTGTAAGCATAAGAGGAGAAGGACTGAAGGGCACAGTGGGCAAGCAGTAACGAAAACAGTTTGAAAAACAGCAGAACCTACTGTGGTGGTTCCTTGCTTTAACACCTCTGAATGAGTGTTCAGGGTGTTTCATTTCATGAGCACAGCCATGACAGGCTATTACAGGTGGTCTCAGCACACTGTTCATCCATTTTGTTGCTATCACTGCACAGCATATTTCTAATAGAAAGGCAAAAGCCATTGTCAGGGGAGACAGCAGACAGAGAACTAAGATATGCATCACATGTTGGACATGATTATTGTAGTACTAAACATGCACAGAAAACTTTGACCTCAGACACCCATGGTGTGGGGGAGGAGAGGGGAAAAAAGTTAAAAAGGAAAAAAAGAAAAAAGATAATCTAGTGATTTTCCAGACAGATGTCACCGAGTACAGTGAGAACAATGTGAAATTCTGGCTTGTAACATCTATATAATCTTGAACAATAAAACTAGATTCCTACAGCTCAAACTGGACAAGACATTGATTTTGGAATTGCAGTGGAATAGGAAAACGGGCAAACTTCCAGACATTTTGCAAAATAAAGCTTTCATATATTCCTATTTTAAAGGTCTTTTAACTATTCTTTAAGTAAAATTTAATATTTCTACCCACAGGAATGAAAAGCTTCTTCTTGTAAAGAAGAAGCTTTAATGTATTGCCACATAGGTTGATTTTCTGTTCATTAAAGGAAGGGCCCTGGAAAGATCTCTTTGTCTTATAGAACTCTTTTCCATGACAGGAATATATTAATATAAATAAATTAATAAATATAAACAAGAAAATAAACCAGTAGAAAGGAAAATGTAACAAAGAATACACTTGTATTGTGATTTTTTTTTTCATAAACGCTGTCATTAGAATCCTAAACACTAACCTACTTCATCCTATCTTGAACTGAATTCATCTATGCCTCAGTCTCTGAGACTTATACATGAGAACTTAAATAAAGCATATTCTTCTTACAACATATCTTTTGCTAGAAAAAACTCACTGTGGTCTGAAGTACCTGCACTTAGAAGCTTTGTAAAGAACTGAGTAGTAGTTTGTTCTGAGCTACAGGATACTGTGAATATTTTGCTAAGAGATCCCAATCCAATTATATGAAGTTTGGTTATGACTATAGGAGCTGTATTCAGAGTGATTACTACAACACTGAGTTACGCAATTCCATTCAGAGGTTGAGATTTATCATCTTAGGAACAAGTAGGCAAGTAAAACAGAAAAAAATAAATGTTAAGAGAACCTTAATATAGTGTAGAAATCAAATCCTTACCTTCCCTTATTGCTTTTTCAGAGTTATCCCTGAAAGTTCCCATTCCTCTGCTATGTTTGACAATGAGATGCTGGGAGAGTTTTAACAGGCAAGAGGGTGCTAGAACACCAGCCAAGCACAGGGAACAAGCAGTACTGTACTGCAAGAGAGGAAGATTAGCAAACAACATGGGAATTCTGAAAATAAAACATGTAGGAATATATTTACTTCAGTGAGGAAAAAGTGTACTCATTAGTAATTACATTCATCAATGGAGCAATTCTGCTTTAGTCTACCTTGTGATTAGGTGTATTTCTTGTTTCATCCTGACCAAACACTCATTCCTGAAACATAGATGCCTGGGTAATGTATTTTCAGTTCCAAGACAACAGATAAAATAAAAGCTATTCTACAACATGGCAGAAAAAAGAAATCTTTTATCAATCAACTTAAGCCAATTTCTATAGCCATTATTAGGATGCACTAAGTTCCTTATTGCATAAAGTGCATTGCCAGACTGCATATCACTGAGTAACACAGAAGGAATATTCCAGATATATTAATACAAACTGATCTTCCTTTGGATTACAGTTACTAGATATTTTAAGATTAAATGATAACAGTGCAGATCATATTCTGGTGTAATGGTGGACACTGCTTTTCAAGGCTTCTGCATGGTTAGATCTCTTTGATTTCGCTAGTGTTTTCCCAGGAATATAGTTGACAATCTAACACTTGCTCCATTTTCTTAGGAAAGATGTTTCATTGCTTTGCGACTCCATTTCTACATTTACCCGAGGAATGGCATAGGCTGTTTTTATGTGAAAAGAGGAAGTGATGATATTTAAATTCTTTTTAAATGTTTATAAGATCTATGCATAAAAAGATTGCATATATATTAGTATTTCATAGTTGTTTTTTAAAATCTAGTAATCATTATTAAGAGATAATTTTTCTTTACTATGAATGGATGAGAGGACACAGATAATGATTTGCCAATCTAGACAGAAAAAGAGCGAAATATCCCATTATCTGCATTTTCATCTGATAATAGGATGTCCAGAGATAAGAAAGAAAATGCAATCAAGCAGGGACCGTGGCCTTTTATTTTCATGAACCTTGCTTTGAAACAAAATGGAAGCATTCATCTTATTTTGTTGGTATCAGCTCTTCTCAATGCTACTAAGAATAGTTAAATATTGCAACTTATCAGGATAACATCAATATCACAACAAGACAAATGTTTCCTTTTTATAACATAAACCAACACCACAGGTCCTCTAGTATCCAGAGAAGGTAGGTACAAGATCAATTAAGCTGCATTAAAACAACTCAATAAATCAAATATTCAAAGCTCTCTGAAACATTTGGAGCTTTGTAATGCATGGAAAAATCACATTTAAAAGTGGTGTCATTGAGCCAGTGTCAGGAAAGATAGAGTGAGGTGGAGGGGAAGTCCTCTGAGCTTGTATTCATAATTATTTTAATTGCCAACAAAACAATTCTGATGATCTTTTTTTATAATTAAATTTTGGAAACTGAGCTATTTTAAGTGAAAAGCAAGGAAAAAAATTCTATCCATCCACATCTGTTGTTTCCTGGATACAAACCAGTCTTTCAGTGTATCACTAACTCACAATGCAACGGAGAAAGGACAAACATGCCCTCTCTCTTTGCCTGATTAGAGCATGTCTCATAAATGCACTCCCTGGACAAGCTTTATAATAGACTCATCCACTTTATGTTCAATTGTAAATTCAATACCTACCACTATTAGCTGTTCAATCTGTTGAACTTCATCCTCTTAAACATTTGGTAATAAACAGGAATGGGCACAAACAATAAAATAATTGTACATATTTCTTTGAAGTGTACATTGCAACTTCAGATTTTAGATTTGTTTTGTTTTGTTTTCTATTTCACAGTAACTTCTTGGCAGCACCAGAAGATAAGCAAATAAATTGTATGATGTGCAAAGCCTGAATGAATCAGCAATAGCTGACATGTGTAGTCAGGTACAGTTGTTTAAGTTGAAACTATTCTAAATGCAGAGCGCTGTTATGAATAGGGAAAGTTTCTGAACAACTTATGAGCTGTTTTGCTCAGTACTGACTTTAAGCATGGACTCTGAAAGCTCCAGAATGTCAACTTTGTAGAAGTTCTGTGCCTTATTTCTTAGCCCTGATGAGCCAGAGCTGCTTTAAACTCCCTTTCCTCAGGAAAAGCTGGAGAGACACAGGGAATTGTACCAAACCGAACTTTACTGCTCATAACCTTAAATCCTGCTAAAATCTCTTTCCCATGTCTCCCTTTCCTAAGCAGGCAGCTCCCACTGCCTTCTGAGGCCCTACTGGTGGTTGAGTCTGAGCCACGTGAATAAAACTTTGCAGAACCAGGTAAGGAGCAGGCAACTCATGTCTTATGTGCAAACTGCTGCTAGGCCTGTGCTTAAGCTTCTTGCTTTAGTAAAACATCCATTTAACTTTTAAGCACATCTCACCCCATTTCACGGTTTGAGTTTTGGGCCTGCGGTTCAAAACTCCCTGGGTGCATACCATCAGTTGCACCAGGATATTTTGTAACCGCCTGCTAAAATGCCTGCTGGTGCACATAGCTGCCCATGTGCTGCTGCTTTATTTACAGTCCTGATAATGGTGACAGCGTGCACAAATTAGAAGTGTAACCACACATTTGTGCTTTTGAGAATCAGTAACTGAAGTTTTCAGTGTAAGAACCGGTTTTCTACCGAGAAGAGCTTGTCCAGGCATCCTCTAGTGGGTAAATGTGTTTATCACAGGTTTTTTAAGCTGCCTGGTGTTGCCTTTCCAAACTGGGAAGCATATCTCCTTTTTGAGACACCCAGAAGCCTCTTACACACAGACACATATACACATGATATGTTCAGTGCACTCTATAAGCAGACAAATAAATTAAGGAATCTTTTTCTAGAGGAATGACAATCATCAAGACACCCAAAAGATCAGCTTATAACTGTTTCTGTATAGCTCTTGCAGAGTGACTTTTCAGCCCAGTTTATTTTCCTCTGAATGAACGGTTAATAGAAAGTCATGGCAGTTGGAAGGGATTGATTTACTGATACTTATAGTGCTCATAATACATAAGCCATAACATAAATGCTATCCTTTTATCATTAGCAGTAATTTATTTTCTTCCTTGAATCTAAAATAAAAGTCTGAACTAATAAAGTGTATTGGGTTTTCTGTGAGGGGGTTTTTGGTTGTGTCTTTGGTAACAGGGAAAGGGCTATGAAGATGGCCCTTTAAGAAGCTACCTGAAAAATAAAACCTCCCACTTTGCCTTTGTCAGACCCACCTCTGACCAGGACCAAGCCAATCAGCGCCCCTGTGAATTCATGTATTTAAGGGGGGTGCAGGGCATGCCGCCCTCCCTCTCGGGCCCCGGCCCTGGCCAGTGCAGCCCCAGGTGCGGGTGGCACGGCCCTGGCCTTGCCTGGCTGGGCTTGGCTGGCCCCAGCTGCAACTTAAGCTTAAGCCCTGCTGCACCTCATCCCGAAAAAGAAAAAGAGAGCGAGCCAGGATCTCCATAACCATTGGAGGAGACCTGCAGCATAGAAAAGGAGTGGGGCCCAAGGAGAACAACTTTGAAGAACAGCAAGGCTGGTTTGAAGGAAAGAAGAGAGAGGGAGGAGGAGGAGGACGCAGAACCCAGGTTACGCCTTCACAACCCGTGGCTAAAGCCGAGTCGACTGGTTGTGTGTGAGGGAACTGTGACCATGGGCAGAACCAGATTGGAGTTTTGTGGACTTGGGCTGAAGCAGTTTCGTGTGTTTGGTTTAATTTAAAAGCAATAGGTTTCAGCCCTTTTTACTTCCTGCTTGATTGAAAGAAATAGAGGCTTTGATTTATATCCCTAAACCAGGTAATGCTCCAAACCTTGCGAGAGGAACCAGTTGTCTATGATTTCCAGTTCTATTCCATGGCTGAAGTGCACTGCATTTGAGCAGCCAAACTTTGCTGAAATTTGCCTGTTGCTGCTGAGACCCAGGGTGGTCTGCAGGAGCCAGGAAGCAGAGTGTATGGCCAGCAGCCCTTTAAGAAGACAGCAGGCCATGTGTCAGTTGTCAGGAAAACATATTCCTCTATTTTCCTCCCCCTTGAGTCAACTATATTTCACAGCTTTGATGTCAGGGGAAAAGCTTAATACCAACTGTAGTGGAAATATAGCTTTCAAATTAATTCATACCCCAGAAACTGACTTTTTTTTCTGTTTCTTTCTCCTATTTTCACCTACTAGGAGTGGAAATTTGGCCATGGCTGTGACAGTGCATCTAGTACTATGCTTAGTGTTAGATGCCTTAAACCAAACTATTATTGCCTTAAAACCTGTCTATTGTATGCAAACAATAACCAACATGACATCTGCATCTCACACTGATGTGCTTTTTCACAGATCAGCAATACAAAAAGAGGTTATCCTATTAATTTGTCTGGATGAGACTTTGGTAATGAAAATACTATTATTCCTTATACTACTAGCACTGATACAGCTGGCATCTTTATACATACAGAAAGAGGGCATACCAAAAGAGCTGCTTGGAATGTGTTTTCATGGCAGGGAGGGAGTTTGAATACTTCACAGCTTGTCCTGAGCTATTTCTCAATGTAAGTGAGAGGCTCTTTCCCAAGAAACCTAGCCTTTCAAATAAGGGAGCTAAAGTGGTTTGATTTTCTTCTAGATGCATTTCCTTCTCATGTAACATTGTTGATAGAAATTGTATTTTAACCTATTCTAATGTGCCATATGGGTATGAACAAGTCTGTGGTTTATACCAATCCTTCATAGGATGCATCTGTTTAATGTAGATAGCTGTCTTTCTGCTACACATCTTAGGTGCCTTTTATTGCCAAAAGGAAGAAATAAAATAATTTCAGATGCTATTTACCTTATCCTAATGCAGTCATCAAAATTAGATCATGTGAGAATTACCCTAGACCTGCCTATTTCTCTTTACTGACAGTAAAGACACCCTATATACAGTAGTTTAGGTCCTGAAACCATCTGGTACCCTGATGGAGCCTGAGTACATTTGAGGTTAACTGTGCCTCTACAAGCTTCAGTTTAGTCAATGACCACCCCAGCAGTCTGTTATGGTTTAAGGGTTACCAGCCTGAAAGGAAAGGACAGGTGGTGTCTGTAGGACCTGGGGGGATTTGAGATCAGTACTGTTCCTTCCCCATTCCGGCCACAGTCTATAAAAAACCAAGGAG
>NW_010200207.1:0-1412 GCF_000695765.1 Mesitornis unicolor | reverse complement strand
TTGAGTGCCCATGGATGAGAATCAAGGGGAATACCAACAAGTGGCAGGAGTACTAAGATTATACTTGGATTCCTTAACCGTGTTGAGATTCAAGCAGAAAAGTTACTTTTAAGCCTTATTGTGAGCCAGCGATCAGGATGGTATTTTCTGTTGTTCAACAACTTGCTCTGTTCAAGCAACTCCTCGGGAGTTGAGGACCTGGGTAGTTCTGATTCATCTGTCACTTTGTCAGGGTGGTATTTTTTACTTTTAAGATAGTCTTATTCCTTCAAAAACACCGCATTCCATAAGCAGTCAAAATCTGCCATATATTTGGATATTCAAATCCCATTTCCAAAGCCAGTGTGTTGTGGTTTGAGGCATTCTTTGCTCTCAGACATGATGTATTGTCAGTGTAGTTACGAGAGTGACTGAAAGCTGCAGCGTAATGATATGAATATAATGTTTCTATAGGCATGAAACTTAATAGAGTGCTAACTGGAAAAAAGCATTAACATAAAGTTCAAGAGCAGCAGTTACGAGTGGGATATTTGAGGCTCAGATTCAGCTACATGCTCCATGAGCTAAAGCTGCTGCTTTAGGGTTTTACACAGGGCAATGCCATATCTTTTAATTGCTTCTGTTCATAATGTGTATGTGGAGTGGCTCATAATTTTTCATCTATACTTTTGACTGATAAAAATCTTTCAAGGGGAAAAAACTAGAGCGGAAGATTTTAGTGAGGAAACCTCAATAGAGTGAGACTTTGGACTTGAATCCAGCATCCACTGAAGTTAATGGAGAAATGTCTTGATGAGTGGGTGTGAAGTGACTGATGTATACTTTTACCTGTGAAAGCTCAGCAAATTTAATATTGGTTTTACACATCAGTGTGTTATGGGCCAGGTTTAGCAGGGGTAAGTTCTGTCTGGTGGAAAACAGTGTTTCATATATACCCCAGCTGGTTTCTTAATCAGACATTGGCCATTGCATTTCATCTGCTTGTCTTTCTTCTTTTTATCAAGACTATCTCTGTACAGATTTCAGATTTTTTTTTAACTGATGTTGCTATAATGCTGGGGTCATGCTTGTCTTTCTAGTATGGAGCAGCTCAGCATTACTTTTTTCTGAATGTTAAATCTTTTCCTTCTTTTGTGCTAGTTATTTTTTTTTCTTTATTTTTCAATACAAGACTTCATCGTTTGTACTGACGTGCAGAAACAAACTCTGTAACTCATATAAAGTTATAAAGCAGGTATATTTATTCGGCACCGAGGTGCAAGGGGATCGCTCCCAAACCTTTAACACCCCGACAGGCAGTGATTTGATATTTATCCAGAGCTTAAATACATATGGATTAACTGGGTACAGTTATTACCATTAGTTCTGAGAATTGGGCTGAGTTATTACAATTAGTTCCAAGAGTTCATTAT
>NW_010200206.1:0-8112 GCF_000695765.1 Mesitornis unicolor | reverse complement strand
TTCCAACTCCCAATATTCTGTGATTCTGTGGGAGAAAAAAACAACAACAACAAAAAAAAAAACCACCGAACAATTTTAATCTGTCACCAACAACATCAGAGTAGAACTGTGAGAGATACAGCCAGATCTTAAAGTCAAACACCTTCCCTCCATCCCTCCCTTCTTCCCGGGCTCAGCTTTTGTACCCAGTTTCTCCACCTCCCTCCTTTGCCCAGGTATGCAGTTGGTTCGTGCCATTGTGGTCTTCAGAGGTAGGGAGGACTCCTCCCAGCCTCCCTCTGCTTCCACATGGCGCCCTTCCTACAGGAGAAAAAGTCCTCAAAAGTCCAATATGGGTTTGTCCATGGCTACGGTTTCCCTCACGCACAAAACTGCTTCAGCCCAAGTCCATAAAACTCCAACATGGGTCTGCCCACAATCACAGTTTCCTCACACACGAACTGCTCCAGCACATGCTGCCCAGAGCCACACCTTCTTTAGGGGCAGCCACCTGCTCATGTGGCCCTGCCCCACCGGTGAACTCTACGGGCTGCAGGCGATCTACCTGGCTCTCGCCCTGAGTTGCAAAAGGGGAACTTGGGCTCTGTGTCCTCCTCCTCCCCTCTTTCCTTTCTTTCCTTCAACTGACCTTGGTGGGTTTTTTTTATAAAAGTTGTTCTCCTCAGGCCCCACTCCTTTCTCCGCTGCAGGTCTCTTCTGATGGTTCTGAAGAGTTCCTGGCTTTCTTTCAGGATGAGGCTGCAGTAGGGCTTAAGCTTAAGCTGGGGTCGAGTCAGCCCAGCCCGGCTGAGCAGGGCCGGGGCCACACCACCTGCACCTGAGGCCATGCTGGTTGAGGCCTGTATAAGAAAGAAAAAGCATGTGTGTCTTGCACCCCCCTTAAATACATGAATTTGCAGAAGCACTGATTGGCTTGGCCCTGGTCAGAGGTGGGCCTGACATTGGAAAGTGGGGAGCTTTACAGGTAGCTTCTTAAAGGTCTGTCTCCATAGTCCTTTCATCATTACCAAAAACAAAAGCAAAAACCCCTCACAGAAAAACCCAGTACGGCATCACTTGTTTAATATATTCTTTTATCATCATTATTATTATTATTTTTCCCTTCCTTGCTAAAAGCCTAAATACAGATACTCGGGTGCCTTTTCAGAAAATACAGAGTATTCAACACATACCTGCCTGGGTGCAGGCAGATTGACGGATACAAAAGTCTAACAGGCTGTTTCCACCAAGCATCAGTAAAAATTGAATTTGTAAACCAAGGGATGCTGAGCTATATGACTCCATAGAACCTATTGATATTAACATTATGTATTTTATGCATACAGCATCTTTAGAAGAAAATAGTAAGAAATCATCAAAATAGGTTTTGATTTTTTGACATTCTAAGGTGCTAGTAAATTTTATACACATTATTCCACAAATTCACACCAGTTCTCTCCCTGCAATAACTATGTTAATAGAAAATAAATTAACACAAATGAGTTTTAGACTAGAAATACTTGAAATTTTCCTGCCACTTCCTCTCTGGAGATACAGTGTTAGCATTAGCTTCAGGTAACCTTATTATTCTTACAACTGTTTGATCCTCTTCACTTGCATCTTATCCTGAAACAATCTCTGCTTTGATGCTCTCCCTGGTTGTTAGCTACTTTGTTTTCAATACTTTTTCTTCCCAAATGTAACTTAAATTTTTGGGCATTTAAAAGATTCAAGAAAAACAAGTATTATCGAGACAACCAACAGAAAGAGCCTAAATAGAAGGCTGCTTAAAAGGCTACATTTGGCACATTTTTAATCAATCAGTTTAATTTAATCTCTCCCCTGTGTTCCATTCACCAACAGAAAAGTAATTAAAAAGTTATCTCCATTTTATAAGCAATGAGAAAGAGCAGTATTTCTCTAATTCTTCATCACCAGTTACTGTGGCAAACACAAAAGTAAAAGAGAGGGAAAAATCCAATGTTCCACTGAGATTCAAAGCTGTGTTTTGCTTTGTTTTTATGGCAGTGAAAATTGTGCTTTTTCCCAATTATAGAATGCTGAAGCATCTTGTTACTCCCAAATAGCAAAGGAGATTTGATACACATACTTTCAGAAAACCACTCCCTATACACTTTCAAAAACGCACTCTATAGTCAAAACATATAAAAGACAATTACTTTCCACGAATTAATACTACATGTGGGTTCTCCAGCAACAGGTACATCCAGCTTGGTAAACTTTATAAAATATTGGGTTTTAAATTACTCAGATATATACACATACATGGGTATCGCTTTCTTGAAAGTAAATAAGGACAGAAATCACTAAATGAACATAAAAGCTACAGCTATTTGCTTCCTACCCATAGAAATGTCTTTCCAATAGCATAAAAATAATACATTTGAAAACAGCATTTAGCCTATTGCCTCTGTCCCTGAATGTCCCCCTCTTTTAATGGCAGAAGATGGGGAGCACTGGAAATTTTCAGGCTTTTTGCCCATTTTTTGGCCTTCTTTTATGGCCCCACCTAAGCAGCTCTTGTGTATTCTGTAAGCAGCTATAAGGTACATCAGATATCAGTTCCCTTTTCTTAAATCTTTTATTACTTACATTTATTTTTTAAACATCCTGCTTCCAGCTTTCACCATTAGTTAGTCCACTGAGTTTCCTTATCCAATTATTATTAGCCTTTACCTATTTTTCTCTCCCTTGTACTAGCTCTACCTAGTGAGGCCTTCCAAAATAATTGCCTCCACCCACCTTTCCTCCTCTCCCCAAGGTCACATCTATTGAAAACTTTCTGCTGGGCCACTGTATCAGATGTATAGATATTTTTTTTTACTTTCCAACCTTTTTTCCTATGACATATACATTGAAAAAAAATCCAGGAAGACACTTAAGCTACAACCCTACTTTACTGTCAGTCATGATAGGCTGAAAAACTTAATATCTCAGTGTTTGATGACAAACACATCATCATATAACTTTCTGTTGACACTACTGCAACTATACTTTTTCTTTCTTTTGTATTTCACTACTTTCTCTTTGGTATGTCAATCTCTTTTACCCCCTCTACCTATCTTGCTTTAAAAATACTTCTTTTGCACATTTTAATGCTTGCTGTATTTCAGTTTTTCACATGGTACTACTGTTTGGGCAGATTGTAGCACAGGGAGACGTAAGATCTAAAATCAGTTTTTCACTCAGCTATCGATGCGCTACATGAAGTCTGTCAAAGTCTCCAAGCTTTATTTTACCTCAGTATTACTCTACAGAATGAGACCAGTGTTACTAATATACCACTGAAAAATGCTGATTGAATTACCCATTTGACATTTTCATACTCGACTTATTTTATACCTCTTCTGCTCCCATAGATTCATTGTTTTCCTATCTCATTTCTCTGCTTGGTTTTACTTTTCTCTTAATCTTCACTGTTCTTCTTTACCTCAAAGAGATGTCCCATTCATCTTTTCAAGTGTTTTCCCTCTGGTATAGCAAGATAAAAAAATTCTTTTCACAATTACCAGTGTCTGTAAAGGTCTCATAGCTGAAGGTCAGCTTGACTGCAGAAATAATAACCTAACCAAAATGCTGGCCTCTTTTTGCAATGCTTTCTCCTAGGTGTCTAGTTATTAGCTCATGCACAATTTGACTAAACAAAGTCCTTAATTCCTTCCCTCCCACCCTGAGCCAGCTCTCCTATCCATCAAAGCAACACTGTAAGACTGTAGATCCTATTAAGTGCTATATTGCCTGTCACTCAGGCATATAAATCCAGGGAACTTTTTTTGACCCTGATACATCCTCAGCTGCAGGATATGTCTAAATCTTGCTGAGTTTTATGTATTTTTTTTGCATAAGATTGCTAAACACAACCTTTTTTGTAGCCCTACTCAGCCAAAACAGGTGCTTATATCTTCATCCTGCTGTGTTGTTCTTCTTGAATCACCACTTTCTCTTGGCAAATAAAATCGTGTCCTACCATAGCTTTCAAAAATGCTTCTAAGAGCTAACCTCTTCAGTTGCTGATCTGAGTACATTGCACTGATTCCCTTGACAAGTACCTCATAGTCTAGGAGTTCCTTAGCACTTTCTGCTGCTTTTACCTCTCATATTTACTACTAAATTTTAATCTTTTGCTCCTAACAATTCCTGTGTGTTCAAATCCCTTGTTCGTGTGTCAAACTACTTAATAATTTTCTTTATTCTTTGTTCCTTGCTTTTCTTATGGCCAGAAGGACCTCGCTAAAATACTTCATTATTCTATTGGCATCCTTAAGATACTATTTGGCTGTGGTATTACCAATTATCCACACACATTGGGGATACACTTGTGTATGTAAATATATATCTGTGTACAAATAGGCATGGGTATACACAGGTATGTACATGAATATAAACATGTGTGTGTGTCAATATGTGCATGTGTATGCACGTAAGCATATGTGTGCATGCACACATAAATGTGCTTGTGGGCACGTGTGCAAATATGTGCATGATAACATATGTGTACACGTGTAAATATATATATACAAGGTGTGTGCACATGTGTTAATAGCTGTGTTTTATTCTTTAGTGGTGACTTTTGCAACCGTCATTACTTCATTTATGGACATTTTCAAGTTACACTTTAATAACTACAACTCCATAAGGGTGGTTGCAAATGGCACACGAGTTCACTCGAAGTCAATTCAGAGGCTCTGTGGGCCATTAGAAATGGAAAATATAACTCAGCATAAATTGTTGGATGAATTTTTTAGGTGTTTCATTTAACAGCTGGAAAAGAAATTTTTTGTTACTGATTGAGAGACTTCCAGACGTCCATTTTGAACACGTGCGTACACTAAATCCCTACAGATGAATGGGGCATTTCAAATTACTGCACTGAATAATGTAACTACAGAATTGTCTCTTAAATTTGAACATGACTGATTGAACTTTATAAGGAAATAAAAAGCAACACAAATTACTTTTCTGGACATTTATAGCATTTCGTACACCAATATACTTGTGTTAAGGTCTCATTCCAACTTCCTGAATAAATAAGAGCTTGTTTCAAATTATAAACTGCTATTCACAGGAAAATTGATGTTCACTGTTGCTCCTTTTCTTCCTCTGTATCATACATTTAGGAAACTAAATCTAATCTCTTAAGGCTCAACCTAAGATTCAGAGCTTGAATTCAAGTCTGCTATGTATGAAGGGCTAATTTTCCAAATTACTCAGGTTCATATAACAGTTAATGATAAAATGATTGAGAGTTCCATCATTTTTAATTCTGTATCCATTATGTTTTATCTCACTTGAACTTCCTAAACATTGCCAGGCTAAAATCCTAAGTACAGACTTCCATAACATTTACATTTTTTTGACTCAAAGTAACAAAACAAAATATTTTCTTCTAGGTTTGCAACACTTCTTCAATATTAAAACTTTTTACTTTCAGTTTTAGCTGTCTCACCAAATTACTAAATAGCATGCATTTTCTGCAACAGTAGGATTCTTGCAATATGCCTAAACCAACAATTTTTATTGAGTACCTTTTTTAACAATAACATCTAATCTAGGTGTTGGAAATGAACTCAACTTAGTTTGCATGACATAATATGGCATCCTTAGTACAGCAAGGCAAATATAATTCATGAGATGCCACCCTTGGGTATAGAAAACTCTGGTATCTAGTAGCTAACAATGAATTTCCAATGATTCTATGTCCACCTTTACAAAAGCTTTGAAAATCTTACGATCTTTTACCAGACCATTTTCTGTAGCCTAATTTAAAACCTTCTCAAAGCAGGAATAAGTAAAGAAATATAGACAAACTTTAGGATCACAGTCTCTGGGGTTTTCATTCACCACCTAAAGAGCAGTTTGTTGTATTGTATAACTCAGCACAAGGCATACTTTTCTTTTACATGAAAAACACCAGCACTAAGGAAAGGTAGACACTATTCAAGAGAGAGAAAAACAAATACTAGAGATTCAGGAAAAAAAATGATGGCTTCAGAAGCACTACTTTTATCTTTTACTGTTTCAACAGGCTTCAAAAAAAGTATAAAGACTTAATAAATGTCAGACTTCTGCCTTAAACTATCCTAGAGGTTGTGAAGTTGATGCTCAACAGCAACAGACCTTATGCTTGGCTCTGGGACTCAAACTCATAGTACTGAGAAAATAGTTTTATTTGTGCAGGCTTCGACACTGTCTTGACACTGTCTTAACACTCTCCCGCATGACATGCTTGTCACAGAACTGGAGAAATCACAGAATCACAGAACGTTAGGGATTGGAAGGGACCTCAGAAGATCATCTAGTCCAATCCCCCTGCCGGAGCAGGAACACCTAGATGAGGTTGCACAGGAAGGCGTCCAGGTGGGTTTTGAATGTCTCCAGAGAAGGAGACTCCACAACCTCTTTGGGCAGCCTGTTCCAGTGCTCTGTTACCCTCACTGAGAAGAAGTTTCTTCTCAAATTTAAGTGGAACCTCCTGTGTTCCAGTTTGTGTCCGTTAAATGTGGATCTGATGGATGGATCACTCGCTGGATAAGGATTGGCTGGATGGTAGCACTCAGAGAGTTGCGGTCAGTGGCTCAATGGCTCAATGGCTCAATGTCCAAATGGAGACCAGTGACAAGTAGTGTTCCACAGGGATCGGTACTGTTTAATATCTTTGTCAGCAACAAGGACAGTGGGATCGAGTGCACCGTCAGCAAGTTTGCGGATGACACCAAGCTCTGTGGGGCAGCTGACATGCTGGAAAGAAGGGATCTCATCCAGAAGGACCTGGACAGGCTGGAGAGATGGGCCATGCCAACTTCATGAAGTTCAACAAGGCCAAGTGCAAGGTTCTGCACCTGTGTAGGGGCAATCCCAAGCACAAGTACAGGCTGGGTGGAGAATGGCTTGAGAGCAGTCCCGAGGAGAAGGACTTGGGGGTGTCAGTCAATGAAAAACTCAATATGAGCTGACAATGTACGCGTGCAGCCCGGAAGGCCAACTGCATCCCGGGCTGCATCAAAAGAAGTGTGGCCAGCAGTACGAGACAGGTGATTCTTCCCCTCTACTCTGCTCTCGTGAGACCCCACCTTGAGTATTACAGCCAGTTCTGGAGCCCTCAGTATAAGAACGACTTCAAGCTGTTGGAGCGGGTCCAGAGGAGGGTCATGGTGATCAGAGGGCTGGAGCACCTCCTCTAAGAGGACCAACTGAGAGAGTTGGGGCTGTTCAGCCTGGAGAAGAGAAGGCTCCGGGAGTACCTTATTGCAGTTTTCCTGTTTCTGAAGGGGTTCTACAGGAAAGTTTGGGAAGGACTTTTTACAATGGCAGGTAGGAATAGAATGCGGGGAATGGTTTTAGACTGGAAAAGGGTAGATTTAGACTGGATATTAGGAAAAAATCCTTTACTGTGAGGGTGGTGAGACACTGGAACAGGTTGCCCAGGGAAGTTGTGGATGCTTCCTCCCTGGAAGTGTTCAAGGCCAGGTTGGACAGGGTTTTGGAAAACCTGGTCTAGTGGGAGGTGTCACTGCCCATGGCAGGGAGGTTGGACCAGATTATCTTTAAGGTCCCTTCCAACACAAGCCATTTTATGATTCTCTGATTCTGTGACTTTTCATCAGCTTAGATGCAATACAGTGCTATTTCTAAAGCCAGTTGGGGAACAACACTCAAATCCCACACAGTCATTGTAGTCACAGAACCACAGAATCACAGAATATTTAAACTTGGAAGGGACCTCGAAAGATCATCCAGTCCAACCTCCTGCCAGAGCAGGATCACCTAGACCAGGTCACACAGGAACGTGTCCAGGCAGGTTCTGAATGTCTCCAGAGAAGGAGACTCCACAACCTCTCTGGGCAGCCTGTTCCAGTGCTCTGTAACCCTTACAGTAAAAAAGCTTTTCCTCATATTCAGATTGAACTTCCTATGCTCCAGCTTGTTCCCATTTCCCCCTTCAGATTGAGCTTCCTATGCTCCAGCTTGTTCCCATTTCCCCCTTGTCCTGTCATTTGCTATCACTGAGAAGAGCCTGACTCCTTCCTCCTGACACTCGCCATTTACAGATTTGTAAACATTAATGAGGTCACCTCTGTGTGTCTTCTTTTCCAAGCTAAAGAGACCCAACTC
>NW_010200205.1:0-322 GCF_000695765.1 Mesitornis unicolor | reverse complement strand
CAGTGCTCCCAGTGCTCCCAGTGCTCAGCCACACCGACCCCATCCTGTAGGACCACCAGTGCTCCCAGTGCTCCCAGTGCTCCCAGTGCTCAGCCGCACAGCCACCACATTGTAGGACCACCAGTGCTCCCAGTATTCCCAGTGCTCCCAGGGCCCCCCCGTGCTCCCAGTACTCCCGATGTTCTCCACACCCCCAGTATTCCCAGTGCTCCCAGTACACCCAGTGCCCACTCTCACAGCTCCCTCCACACAGGCCCACCAGTGCTCCCAGTCCTCCCAGTGCTTCCAGTGTCCCAGTGCTCCCAGTACTCCCAGTATCCCC
>NW_010200204.1:0-9437 GCF_000695765.1 Mesitornis unicolor | reverse complement strand
GAGGGGGCGCTGCTGCCGCTGCCGAGGGCGGTCCCGGGGAGGGCGGGGAGCACAGTCACAGGCCCCGCCTGCTTCTGGGGGGCGGGAAGTGGTAGCTCGCGGGAAGAGAGCGAGGGATCTTCGTTTGTTGTTGGGGGATGGTGGTGGGAGAGGGGGTCTGCAGAGGCCTTCGTCTGGGGAGCCCTGTTGCACAACTCAAGGCTGTAGTGGGAGTGCCGGGAAAGCACAGGGCCTTCAGAGCTTTCATTAGGAAAAGAACTGAGTAAAGAGCAAGGTGGATAGACATAAGAGATGTGTTTTTTTCCCAGCTCTGAGTTATTCTGAATGTGCTTGACAAAGTGCTAGGAAAAGGCACACATCCCAGATGAAACTGAATGTAGTTCCTGCTCAGCTCCTTGCTACAGTTGCACATGTGGGGGGAGGGAACCCCTGAGCCCTAAACAGTTGCTTGGAAGGATGAGGTGGAAAAGTGCCTTTGCAAAAGCGAGTCATTCTATCAGAGGGCTTGCGAAGTGTTTAAAAGACCAGTATTTACACTGGCTTGTTTGCATTTTTACTCTTTTACTAAATAACAAATATTCTTATTATGCAGAGGACACTTGGGTCTTTCCACGTTTCATGCTCATCTTTGAAACTGAGCAATTTTATTTGCAATCACCTGCTCAGCCTAGAGGTTATCCCAGTCCTCTCTATTGTCATTTAACTATGATTAAATGAAGTAAATTTCTTTGTCTCTACCCCGCATTTCTTATTTTGTATTTGGTGTTCTGCTACTGGAATCTACAGTAAACTAGTCTGTCCCAGCTTTCTGTTTGGTAGAAAGGAGCAATATGAGAACTACTGGACAGGATAGGTCACATGTGGCACAGAAACATGAAGTTCCTTGCCTTATGCTGCTCATACTAAAGACATTTTTTTTCTACTGAAGTTAAGGTATCCAGTAACTGCATCCCAAGTCAGGCTTGCATCTCCCTAATCCCCAGTATCTCCAGCAGTGATCTACTAAATCACTTCGTCTTCAGGCTTACTTTATGTTTAATTATTCATACAAGTTGGAATAGCCACAATTATATAAGGACTAATAGCAGCAATAGACCTGTGGTAGATCTGTAGGGGTATACTTGTCCTCCAAAAAAAAAAAAAGCTAAAATGTTGTTAAAACTTGATTTTCTCCCAAAGGAAAAATGGTTTTGGTTTTTCAGATTGGCATAGAGGAACATAAGGAGTGGTCTCCTAAATCCCAGGCCAGGTGTTTAACCACTTACCTGTGGGTTTTTTTCATGCAAATGCAAGCATGAGTAGACTAATATGGTAACTATTAATTTTGTTTGTGCTTGAGTTCAAACTAATAGATCTCAAGTATCTGTTTGGATTAATACTGTAATGAGTACTGTGAATAACTGCCACAAGTCCCCTTGCAATTCCATGTATTTTTACTCTTTGGCCTTTCAGCAGCGTGGTTTACTTTTAAAGTGGGAGATTCCCTCCTTGGGAATAACTGCAGAGCCATCTTTGTTCTAATCTTTAAATGACACGTGTGTCCTTCTGGAGTTATGGATATGTGTACCTTTAAAACTTTAAAGCACAGAAGTCTTTTCAGCTTTATGCCTTTCATGCATCCATTATGGTTTTTTACTCTTTGTTGCTTGTAGTTTAAACAGGTATTTGTTGTCAAAAGTGAACCATGAACTGACCAAGAGGCTGAGCAAGAAGTCATATGCTCAGCCTGGCATGAAGCATTCCAGGATGGGAACAATGAAATAAGATCTATCTTAAGATAACTGTCTGAGAATTGCAGCCGTTGACTTCCTTTTCAGATCCATCAGCTTCTCTGAAACTATTTAAAAAAAATATCTGTGTGGTTATTTCAACAAAAAGATGTTAGTGCATGTTTTGTTCAATGTTGTGATTAATCACTTTGTTTCTGAAAGTGCATCTTACATCTGGTAACAGCATGTAATTTTATGTTTGATGAAAGTTGATCTGCTTTATGCTTCTGCATGGTCTGTTACGGATTGCAATAGAGTGCAGCCAGGTGTGGTTATATAGAGCCATCATTAATATAAAATAGTAAGATCTAAACTCTTGCCCGAAAACTGGAAGGTTAAAGTATTGTTACGACAGAAAGTGATTTACAGTCACTGTCATCTTTTGCAATTGTGTGAAATTCAAGAACAACATGATGAGTACCATGATTTGAAATCATCATGGGGATGGGAATTTGAGAAAGTGATACATAGCCCTATACAATTAAAGATTATTTTAGCTACTAATTCATACACAGAATCTGTCTTTCTCACCTTTATTATGACTGGTAATTTAAAAAATCCTAATGGTACTCTCCAATGAAGTAAAATAGCAGAAGTTCAGACTAGAAATTAGAAAAAGCTTTTTCACTGTATGGGTAGTGCAGCAGTAGAACCTGTTGCCCAACATAGGCTGTGGGATCCGTATCCTTGGGTGTTTGCAAGACTCAGCCAAAGTAAAAGATGACAATATGCCTGTGGCAGTCTCACCTGAACTAGCAAGTTAGCTAGAAACTGCCAGAGGACTTTTTCAACCAGTATTTCTATTATAAGTTATAAAATATTTGCACATAAGGCATGACCATAGGAATGTAAGCATTTTGCATGGTTGAAAAAAGTTTAACATTACAGCTTTTTAACTGTATTTGAGATAGTTTTTTCCTAATTTTCCTGAGAAAACTTGTCTTTTCTGTCTATGTAACTAATATAGACAATTAAACAATGAGCTGTAATAGAGACCATTGCAGGAAGCTATCTGTATTAGTGGAATTATGTGAAAGAAATAAATGGACTTTCCATTCTAGGAAGAGCAATTGAAACACAAGTATTTAAAGATCTCATTTTGCACAAGTAACTTGCAAGCAGCACGTTCATAAGATTTAAATGCGACCTGAACTGACATACAGTTATGAAAAACTTCACCATAATTATGTTAAGTTCTTAAGTATGTGTATATTAATCCTTTCACACATGAAAAAAAAGGTAGATTTTGACCTCTAATTGCTCAGTCTGTGAAAGTTTGTCAACATTCTTATTTGTTCACACAGCAATGAAGTAGTGTAACTGAAAGTCCAAAGAATAACGCCATTAATGCAGGTAGCTAGGCTTGTCTGTGAACAGAAGCATTCAGACTCGAGTGGTAGAAACAGAATTAAGCCACCACCCAAGACTTGAAAAATATGATGCTCAAAAGAAAATTTCAGTAATATAGACAGTAACACCCCTCAGAATAAAGAAAGAGCCCAGGAAGTTGTATGCCCGCAACATATATTTTGCCAAATGTGCTATCAAATTCAGAAGATCTAGTGTTTCTACCTGATGCAAATGATCTGTGACAGAAAACGACTATGCTTTGATGAAACAAGCAGGTACATACCTCTGAAAAACATAGTTGTGGGAATTTTCCTTTGGGAAAACAATAATTTGTTCAACTGATCCGTCCTTAGTTAGCCGGGGCTTTAAAGAGCAACACCCAGATCTTAAGCTCCACCTGCAAACTGCCAAGCAGGAAACTGCAGTTTGCGAAGTGCAGGTTTCGCATAGTTGCTATGCTCTGCTTAGTGGTTCTGTATTCTGCTCTTCGCTTCTGGACAGATTTCACTGGGAGGATTCTGCTGAGTTAATTCTGTATGAAAGTGAGGTGGGCATAAGTTATCGCTGTGAGGTATACTTGGAAAAAAGGATCTTAATTTCTTACTGAACAGATGAGAAGAGTAATTTGGCTATTCTAGAAGGGTAATTAATCAGAGACAACTGGGACAGCTCAGACACAGTCCACTTCTATGCTGACATAGCCTGTTGAGTATCTCAACTATTTTAAGTCTTTACAAAATACTGTGTTTGTTTTGTTTTGAATGTAACAGTTTTGGTGCGTAATTAAATGTTGTCAATCAAGCTAGCATTCATTTTTGCTAACTGAAAACACATTTGTTAAAAAAAACCCCAAGAACAACCAACCAAAAACATCTGGATGCCTTCCTGGGTCCTGTGGAAGATACCATTTTTTAATCTCATTTGTTTGTTTTTTTTTTTAGCAAAGCCTATGAGGAGTATGAAAGTCAGATACATGTTTCAAAACAATAGCAAAATCCTGTCCAACCTCATGTGCCATGGAAAATAGTCTCTAATGATAGATCTAATGCTAAAATTAATTTAATTTTCTGTCTTTTGTTTATTTAACAGTCGACTCTTAGAAATATGTCTCCAATTTGACTAAAGAATCCTGTAATTAGGAAATGACTAATCAAAATACCAGATCTGGAATATAGACTAGCTCACACCTCATGGAAGGTAGGTGTTCAGCCTCAGCTTCAGCTAATGAGCTTACCTGCTGTCAGCTGTGCCTGCCCCGGGAGCAAGTATGTGCCTCAGCCAAGAAAGACAGCATCTGAAAACATCTCCGTGAAAGAAGCGGGGCTTCAAATAATGGAGTGGCTTGATGAAGAGTCCAGCCTTGTGCAATATTCTTTGGTTAGGAGAATAACTGAGTTAGAATTTATGACTGCATTAAGCTCTGAGTAAGAAGTGTCTGGTGCAGACTGGATGTGGCATTATGGTAACACTTCAACTCTGATCTAAAATGAGGGTTATATTTCCCTCATGGCTAATCCCCTCTCTGTGATCTGGGAGATAATGAATTGTTTTTCTCTCTACTACAGGTGGTCAGTAGCCTTATCTCTCCCTTTGGTACCTGTGGAGCACAAGGGAGAGTTCAGAATCACTCATTCCTTTCAAATTGTATAATTCATTAGCTGAACAAAGTTAAATCCTGAGCTATTGTTTTCAGCTAGTCTTGGAGTCTGACTTCTATTTCATATCTGCAGATGGGGTTTGCTGTTCAAAAGCTCGTTTTGCTCTTCCCCAGATAAGCTATTATGAGTCAGCTGGGCTTCATTTAGAGGTCAGTGCTGCTGAGAAGGTGTCCCCATTTTGTTTGCTCAGAGCTGTACAGTGCTGTACTCTTTTTATATGCTGGTATTTGCTGTCTCCTCAATGAGCTGACTTAGCAATAACACTAGCCTAGTTAGCTCTTGGCTGGTTTGGCACCAAAGTTGTTTTAGAGGAAGCACACATGGTTGAGAGGAATCAGTATTGTGCCATTGCATCTGTTCAATTGTCTTGTGAAATGTTTTTCTGACTCTGTCAGTTGACCTAAGAAAAGTCATGACAACCTTATGTTAGAAACTTACTCTGACAGTGCCTTGCTTATATCTTTAGGCTACCATGGCTGTTACTGAAACATGAATGTAGGCCCTCAGGAGACAGGAGTTTGTCACATGTCAACCCTCATGTAAATGTAACAAACTTAATACTCCTCCTCTTGAGGTCTTTGTGCTGTATTGAGGCTGTATAAAGGTAATCCTTTTAAGCCTTTCTTTAGGGATCAAGGCATTACATTTTATGTGTAAAGTGTTCTGATAAACTAGACTTCCCAAAATCTGCAGGATAGTTTATGCCCATAATCACCTAAAAGAAAAGCTATTAGTGCTTTTACTTAAGTGCTTCTTAATCCTTGTTTTCCTTTTGTAGCATACTGTAGAGGATATCAGTTCCAGCAAAGGAAGAATTTTCATTTTTCACAGGTTGAAGGGAAGCTTCTTTTTACATTGTTCTCCGTCCCTTCATAATTTTTCCATTTTGGTACTGGAGTTACTGCTGTTTGCACACTCTTTTCCATTGGCTACAGACACAGTATTTACCAAAAAAATTGACTGTGGTAGCAGCCTTAAGATGGCAATATTTGTCAGTTCCTCAGTGACATTTTTGTCTTGTCAGGAGAGACTTTTAGAAATGAGGACCTCGCTGTTGAGAGTTGTTTGTAATAGTGTGCTTTTGCAAGATGGCATAGATTTAAGTATTCCCATTGTATTTTCCTTCACTTCCTGAGTGCTTGATGGATACTTTTAGATCTTAGCTTTCTATTTCCATGGTGCAACTAAATAGTTTGTCAGTTGCAAAGGAAATGAGAAGTGTCATGGAAGTGATGATTCTGTTACTGATGGACTTGTTCCTGTGCTAGCAGGGAATTGATCTATGTTGGTTTTCACAGTTGTAGAAAGGCAAAAGGTTCCTTTAGATCAAATAATTGTGGATGTTACAAAATTTGTGGACTTTTTTTTTCTTCCGAAAATTGATTTTCAAGCCTACAAAAGATGTCCTGAACAAGCTGATTTAGCTTGAGTTTGATTTTAATTTTCAGAGGCATCAGGAACTTAAAGTCTATGTTATCAATCTTGGTTGTGTCACTTTTAGCAATTTTAATTGAGTCTAGCCCAACACAATTACGTAACAACCCAAGCTTACATGCAAATGGACAAATAAAGTCTTTCAGCAGTTTAAAAAGGTGTTATCTAATTTTGAGCAAAAGATCTTACAAACCTAGTAGCTTTAAAGACATCTTGAACTGTCCCAGCCTTTGAATGATGTTCTTACTTTCTAAATATAAATAGGGTAACCCATCTTGTTTTGTCTTTTACTGTGCTCTTATAGCATACATATTAATGCTTTGGTACACTTCAGCACAGATAAGAAATATTTATTTGCCTACCAGTGACAAAAAAAAATAAATTAAAACATAAGTTATCTAGCATTTTCTACTATCTTTACATAGTTTCTGGATAATAATTAGTTTTACATATTACTTCCACTTAACATAGGGTCTATTGTGACACAAATCCTTTTATTCTCAAAGTAGGTACTTAAGCTAACTGAACAATATTGTAGATCAACCTTGTCTGTCAGATGCCCACTCAGCTGCTCTCTCCGTCCCCTTCATCAGCAGGCCAGAGGGAGAAAATAAGATGGAAAAGCTCATGGGCTGAGGTGAACACAGGGAGATCACTTACCAATTACTGGCATGGGCAAAACAGACACAACTTGGGGGAAATTAGATGTATTTCCAATTAAAAATGGAGTTGGATGGTGAGGAAAAAAAGACAAAAACTAAAACACTTTCCCCCCCGACCCTGCCCTCCTTCCCAGGCTCAACTTCAGTCCATTCTTATCATCTCTACCTCCTCCCTGCTGTGAGTGACACATGGAGTATGAAGAATGGGGGTTGTGGTCAGTCCATAACAGTTCCTCTCTGCTGCTTCCTTCTCTTCACACCTCTTCCCTGCTCCAGCCTGGGGAACCACCCACTAGCTGCAGTTCTTCCAGAACAGCTCCCATGTGGGTCGTTGCTATGGGCTACAGTCCTTCAGGTTAAGCCTGTTACAGCGTGAGTCCTTGCTGACAAGGCCTTGTTTCAAAGTATTGAAAAAGTACTCTTTCTTTTTTCTTTTTTTTTGGCATCTAACATGTTTTATAGCAAAAAACCTACCCCAGTTTGCCAAAATTAAATATGTGAAATCTTTTAACTAATCTTCATGTTTTAGATGATAAATGACCTAACCATTTTGCTATGTAAAAAGGGTCAATTTAGCAATATAGCTACATTGGAATACATTTCATACATGGAATGTATGCGGGGTGGGAATAAGTTTCTGGATATTTGAGTTTTAGTGATGTAGTGAATAGTCAAAATGGATGAGTCATGAAACATCATTTGGGTTCTAAGCACTCTTGTACGGCTCATGAATATTTTCTCCATCTGCGGTCACTTCCTTTGACTTGCTCATTAGAGTGACCAATATATCTACCATAACAACCTAAGATGGGGAGAATCTGTCCCTCTTACTTGGTTATGATAGAGCAACCCCCTATGGTTTTAGCATTTCTTTAATGGAAAGCAGATATAAGTGAGAGACAGCAACAAACTGATCTTGTGACTTCTTCAGGCAAATAACCTGTGTGGTAGTAGTTAGAGAAAGATAGCTGTAGAATAATTTACTCCTTAGTAAGTCTCTGTCCTTAAAAAATAGAGACTAATTTCAATCTTGAAACTATGTTTTATGCTACTTTTTTTGGAAAGTGAATATGTAATAAAGAAGTGCCTTAGTCATGTAAGAGGACCTTGGTTTTAGTTGTAAGACAATAGGAAATGTTACCCGGTGTACATCAGTAAAGAAAATCTTTGGGCTATTTGGTAAATAACACAGTGGCATAAACACCCAGTACATTGTTTTAGCAGGAAAAAAGCAACTGCTGTAATTTCCTAAGAGATGTTATGAAATTACAATATGGTGTGAGAAATAACGGCTGGGTGGAAAGGAAGTGTGTGTGTGAGATAATCCATAAAGATGTGGCCTCTATTATGAAAATGCTTGACAATTTCTGCTCTAAGAAAGCATTTCTTAACTATATTTGTATTATTTGTTCTATTATTTATGTACTTGGGTTGCTATACATCAGGATGGAAGAACCAATGCATTGATTACACAGGAGCTGTTAATAAAACTTCTAATGTCTGAAACTTAAAAAATGAATGCTTTTGAACCATGAGTTTCTTATAAAAGAAGCTTCTTATTGACTACAACTTCTTTTCTTTTTCGTGTGGAATCGCTCTTAAAATGACTTCTATCCAGATATTCTGAAATACTTATTTAATACAGTTGCAGAAGTTAATTGTTTCTATTATTTTCCTAACAGAAATTTTGAGCTAATCAAAGGCAGATGACATGTATTATGAACATGATGTTCCTTTCTACAAGTCAGTTTGAGTGGAACTGTGAAATAGTGTTTTGATTTTGTGTAAATGTAACTCAGATACAAAAAAGAATATGTGCGATTGAAGAGAATCCTAACAGGAACCAGAGATGAGTAAACAGTGTTCAGTGTTACTTTCAAGTATTTCACACCCTTTTCCTTGTCGTGAAGGATTTGGAACCTGCTTCATTTACAGACGTCTCTTTAGCAAGCTTTTTAATTTTTTGGAATTATGGTGACAATGTGTCTTGGTTCACATTAAATCTTAATAAGCTACAGAGGTCGAGAGAATGACACATTTAAAAAGGGAAGCCAACTATTTAGAACTTGAGCATACACTAAAATCATCCCTATTCAGAAAGGACTTCAGCACATGCTTAAAAGATGCTCTTGGTAGAGAAGCTGTCTAGCCTCGAGACTGAAATTCCAAATATGCAAAAGTCAGTGCTTTTCAAAAAGTAGTTGGCACTTTGTCGTGGTTTATGCCCAGTGCATAACAGAGCACCACGATGGCCCAAAAAAGGGCTAGTAAAAATAAGGAGTGGGAGGGCTTCTCACCACTTAAACAGGTCACAGGCAAAAGACAGACTCATCATAAGGAATAAAAAACAAAACAATTTTAATTTTGCTACCAACATCAGAGTAGAACAATGGGAGATACAACCAGATCTCAAAATCAAAACACCTTCCCCCCACCCCTCCCTTCTTCCCGGACTCAGCTTTTGTTCCCATTTCCTTCAAACCTTCCCCCTCCTCCTTTGCTTTGAGGCACAGGAGGATGGGAGTGGGGGATTGCATGTGCTTCTTAGGAGAAGGGAAAAAAAA
>NW_010200203.1:44743-44972 GCF_000695765.1 Mesitornis unicolor | reverse complement strand
GCGAGCGCTCTCCCGCCCGAGCCCGCGACCGGGCTTTTGCAGCCCCCTGCGGGGTTCTGGAGCGGAGCCCTCAGACGGGAGGGATCTCCTCGTCCTGCGGCGCCCTCGGAGACTTCTGAGGCGGGAGCGGGGTACAATGGTGCGCTTCTGGGGAGCGGTTACTTGGAAGGGAGCGCTACTTGCAAGGGGGGAGGGAGGCGATCGGCTGGGCACGAGCCCTCATTTTGCC
>NW_010200203.1:0-44668 GCF_000695765.1 Mesitornis unicolor | reverse complement strand
GGGTTTTTTGTTTGTTTGGGTGTTTTTGGTTGTTTGTTTTTGTTTTTTTGATTTTTTTGTTTTTTTTTTTTTTAGGCGGGTGATGAGGGTTAGGTATGAGACGACCCAAAGCCTGGCATGTAGCCGAGATAGCCTCTTTCAGTAGTTGTAGCTGTAGGTTGAGGGAGTTACGCTGAGTGCTTACGGAGTGAGGTCGGTACCAGTGTGTCAGGTCGTAAGTGTTTCCATTACTCCAACTTTGTAGACCAAGGAAGTCATAATTCGAAGAGAAGGAGAGCATGTGTCTTCCCCTGACTTATCGTGTGACCTTGGCTGGACCTGAAATTACGCCAAGATTTAAAAGTAAAGTAGTGATTGTATGAAGACTTCCCAGCCTTTTGTAGGGCCCTAGATATACTTACTGGAGGAAAACCCCATAAAAGGCTTCCATATATCTTAATCTTGATCTAGATGTTCTAATGTGGTTTTAATTCTTAATGGGCTTACCTGGTGACCTTTTATGTTAAAGGTTGTGTGCATATAGCAAGCATTATTTACAAAGAAAATTATATTTTTTGTTTTCACAATTGGTTGAAAGCAGCATTTGCAGCAAGCCGCCATGTTTCCAGTGTATGCTATTTTTATCTAGCCTGTGCTCTCACAGCCAGGAGTGACAGCTTTAGGAAATGTGGGCACTGCTATCAAGCTCTGAAAGCTAATGCTTCCAGGTGCCATAAATCAAACGTTGTGTGTTGGATTGGTTTTAGCCAACAAGACTTTTTAAATTGTGTTGCAAAGAGAAGGGAGTGCAGAAGTTGACAGTAAAAAACTGCATTTCAAACCTTGTCTGAAATGTTCCCTTTGACCACATTTTAACTTTTCTTATTCCCTCTCTGTAAAGAATAAGTGTATGATTTTGAGAAAAAGATAGTTCTGCGTTACTTCCTTGATGCTCGTGGTAGCATCTTCATATCCTGTGAACTAAACTCATCTCTTCCTAGGGTGTTTCAGTCAGTGTACTTAATGTTGTGAAGTTGTGAGTCTAGCTTTAAAAAAAGAAACAAAAAAAACCCCACCCAAACCCCCTCACCCAACACTGTAGTAGATTGAACACGCAGCTAAATTTGAGGTTAGCTGTAAGAATTTACATGCTTAAGATCTTACATCCTAATGTCACAGATCATCTTTATTATGGAGAGCTCCCAACTTTTTTGATAGCATCACTTGTTCTAGGAGCTAGATTGCCTGAAAGGCAGTGTTAAATCATGCTAGGAAGAGTAGTTGTACAAAATCTGTTTGAAAAAGAATCAAATCAATGTTGGAACGCTTGCTAGTGTGTATCTTATTTTTAAGGGTACCTCTTGTTTTAAAATATTTTAAAAACAATCTTGCGTTTATCAGATGCTAAATAGTGGTTTCCAGTTCTCGATTTGTGTGGATTAGGCAAGTACCTTTTTTTGCTATGTTGTATTCTTTTAAGTGTGAACTCCTTAAGTTGAAAACATAATTTGAGTTAAAGTAGAAGACTTGGTGGACAAGATTCCCTTTGTGTGTGTGGGTCAAGCGTAAACATCAGGATCTTCTGTAGGGTTTCTTTGCGTTTGCAGTCTTAAGAAACTACAAAAATGTACAAGAGGACTTGTTTGTACTGTAGTTGTAAGGCCACTGCTCTGCTGTTCATTTTGCTGCTGGCACAACAGTATCAATAGAGTTCAACACCACTGATTATACTGTAAGTTTGAAAATCTTAATTTTAAACATGAAATCTTTATGCACCTGGTGAAACAACAAGCTCTCTCTTGGTTCAGAAAGCTAGTGTTTTCTTCTTCAACATGCAAATTGTAAGGAACACTTAATGTAAGTAAAATAAAGCAAAGATGGTGTTGCTGTATGTGCTTACTGATATTTCTGCTTATAACAGTAATACCTGTTGAGAGAGCACTCATAAGATTAGCACGAATGGCCTGTTTGATGAGCTGGAAAATATTTGAATTGATGAGTCTGGTTTTTAATATTAGAACCTCGGCCTTTTTGTGTGACTGAGTAACTTGACAGATAAAGAATCAAAGAGGAAATAAAAGTAGAGCAGGGCTCTAGCAGGGTGGTGCTGGTTGTCCTACTGGCTGTAGCCTGCTATGCTTGAAACAAACCAAAGGTGAAAGTGATAGTTTTGTCTAGCAGACTGGATACCTTTTTACAGGTGCCTATACAAAGTTGCTGCAGTAATTATTAACTTCTTGTAAAAACTGCTAATAGGCTTGAAAATCTTAAGATACCTCATTGCAACAAAAATTTAAAAATCTGATCTTTAGCTACTCTGAATAAAATAATTTGTTATGAACCTGATTTGTTGCTGAGGCAAATGTGCTAATACTGCATTCTAAGATGCTGGTGGTTGTCTTCCATTTTCTTTTGCATTGACATGTACTGTTTTCTTGTTTCACTTATGACTGCTACATAGGCTGGCTTTCTGTTTTGTTTTGAAAGTGTCTAACAGTGTAATGATGCTATGGTGGATCAGTTTCAAGTGCTTCGATCCAGTCCGTATATGAACGTTAAATGTCTTCTGAGGCTAAAATGGATAGAGGCGAAAGAGTTGACTCTTTTTCCAGGTTTCTGTTGCTTGGCATGCAGAAAATATTTTGTTAAATCTTAATCCTGGGGATTTTAATCCAAGTGGGAGTGAGCTTGAATTTCAGTATAATGACTGTGTAGCAAGGTGTTCTGATCTGCTGCCTCTGCCTGTTTAAGAATAACTTTTGCTTTTTACTTTAAGAAGCTGCAGTAGAGCCAAATGGAAAAATTGCAGACCTAAGAGAAGAAGACTGAACCTGCTGCCACTTTCATCGAGTTGTTGGAGCAACTCTTGGATGTCAAAACAAAACCTGTTCTAATGACAAAATCAGGGTCTAAGTAGCTACTTTATCAAGAAGCAGTCTGGACAGCAATATAGGAATAAAGCTGACTTATTTTTCATTAAAAAATAATAAACCATTCAGATGAGCACTGTCCTACCAGTCTTAAGGATGAAATTTTTGTGGTTAAAATGTAATTTTACAGAAAAACTTTGTTTCTAATTGTAAGATAAATGAGGTTGGTCCAGTTAGAAATCAGAAAGTCCTTCACTCAAATGTAAGAGAAAGTGTGTTTAAGAGAATCTGACTGAGGGTTTAAAAAAAAAGTGTAGGAATATTTTTGTGAATTCTCAAGTCTTTGAGTTTTGAGAACTCCGATTTTCAAGAGGAGTTCATCTTGAACTGTCAAATCACAAGGGCCAGTTGTTTTTGTGTAAAGCAAAATGCAGCATAGCCATCTCTGTGACAATATGAAGTGTTACTAGTTAGGCTCAGGGCAGATCATCTTAGCTTAAAGTTACAGCACGTCCCTCTAGAGCAGTGTTGTTTAAGTTTTTTCAGCGGCAAGATTATTTCTAGCTTTCCTCTGTCAAACTGAGACAGGATATAAGCAGATCCCAGAACCGTCCTAGTATAAAAAGGAGAGGGGATCAGGCATGTTCCATTCATTTTGGAGCTGTTTACCTAATGTATCTGGTTACAGCCTCTCAGCAATTGAGAACTGTATTTCTGGAAATGCACAAGGAACTCAAAGGAAGTAGTGGATGTGCAGACTGTTGTTGACTGGCTTGGAGGCAGTTGTTGTCACAGGACAATCAAGTTGTCGTATGTATGCTTTAAAAGTAAAAGCATTGACTGACCTGTATGGTGAGACCTATTGCAGGTGAAACTGTCTCATGAAAAATCCTCAAATAGTGATTGTACTTCTGAGACAGTGTGCAAGTCTGTTTTGAAAGGCACAGTCCTGCCACAGGAAGATACTAGCAAAGTAGCTATCAGTCCAGGCTTCTTTTCTGCCTTTTGGGCATCTAGGAGTACCAGAGATTAAGTTTTCCAGTTTGGTCCTTCAGTACTTTTTTGTTTCGAGGCAAAAAAGCTTAAGTATTAGGAACTTCAAATTGTGTTTAGTTCTGGAGCTTCCACCTTGCCTACTTTGTATCTCCTTGTGTAATGAGTAGGAAACTTCTGGTGACTTGTTGAGAGATGCAAAGCCATACTGAGACATCTGAGAACAGAAGACAAAGATTTTGCTTCTCCTATCATAAACCTGTAGTGTACATTTCTGAAACAAAAGTAGGTAATAAACTTGATTTGAAACTCAGTGTGCTGATCTGCTTGTAACATAAGAAATAACTTAGATATGTATTGCCCAAGTGTGAATATTTTTCTCCTGTGCCACAGTACAGCAGAACTTTCCAAAAAGTAATGCTCTATAGGTTAGCTGTAGTCTAAAGGGGAACCCCAGATACTTGGCTGGTGAAAGGTGAGATTTTCTGGGTTTTGGGCATAGGGCAGCTGTTACAAACATTAATTTACAATAAAACCTGTTTCTTGCTACTAATTCTAAGCAAGGACTGAAATGCTTATGCTGCTTCTGCAGAAATGCTATCTGCTCTCCCTTTGTATTGCTAGTTTTTGTGTTGCTGAATAGAAGTGATGATTGTGTGATACAAAGTAGAAAATTGGAAGCCAGTTGAGACAGTTTTAAAAAGGAACAAAGGAAAAGGAGACCAAAAAAAACCCAAACCAAAAAACCCCACACCAGAATAGGCTTGGCACTCAGGGAAGGCAAAGTGTTTTGAGGGGAGAGTCCAAGGAAAAAAACTTGGTGAGACACTCTTGTGATAGTATTTACCTTAAATATAATTTTTGAAGCTTCTTCTAGGTTAGATTATTTTTATTTTTCTCTCCTTTTAAACAGGATCTAACTTGCCATTTGTCTTTGGACAGTAGGTGATCTGTTGTGGTGAACTGCAGGAATAGTATCTAGTATAATTTTCCTTCCCCACATTAACATTCCTTACTCTACAGGTATGGATGCTGTTCTCAGGTAGCTTTACTTAACTCTTTATGTAGTCTTTTCTTGTATTCTTTCTCTGCTTTTAATCTTAATGCTCTAGAAATTATATTTTTCTGAGGTAGTCTCTGTTCTTTCACTTTGTCTCTCTCTTGCTTGGCAGAATTGAACATAAGAAGCATTCAGAATACTGCATTTCATCTACAAACTGACTGCATCATATCCAACTTCTGAATCACACTTAGGTTTGTTAGCAAAAACATGGACTGGCTTTTAGAGTGACAGCTCTTTGCAGCAATTCACGATTTGTTTATTTGTATTCTTGCAGTGTTTAAAGGACTGCATGTTGCTGCTGAGTAAGGCTTCCCATCTGCCACTGGCAAGCAGAGGGGTTTTTCAATACCAGCATGGGTGGCGTTGAATGTAATTCTGAATTATTTTTTTAGTCTTGCAATGAAAATGCTTCTTTAACTTAAATTTGGATTGATTGCTTGGATATTTGGAATATAAAATAGTTATACAGTGTCTCTCATCAGTATGTCTCAAAGAGCTTCAGAAAGAGGTTCAGGTATTTCTCTGCCTTTCTGCAGCATTGGGATAAGTAAGCATAGAGAAGGCTGTTTGCCCAAGGATGCAGCATTCCAGTTGCTGCATGATGTTTTTTTGTAGGATCCAGCTCCTTGTAGCACCTCAAGTACCACATGAACTTAGGCACCGCATGTCTTTGGAGGTTGTGTGGTTGTCGTACAATAGACACTAACAGCTGTAGTGAATGGAGAAATGGCTGTTTTAAGTTTCAGAATCCAGATCCATGTTTTATTGGATGTTGAAGATTTTTAACGAAGCCTCCTCTGTCTACATGATATGTCTAACACTTGACACTGCTCTGATTTTGGTTGAGAGTGCCTGCTTCTGGAGGTTCCTAGTGAATAGGTGTATCTCATGCACTATCTTAATACTTCCAAGAGGTGCTAGTAAGACTTGAATGCTGGTAACCTCACAACTTGTTCCAATTTGATCTTAAAATATTTCATTATTTGTTGGATAAGTTATCCCAACACTTAGCTTTCAGGCACTGGCTTCCAAGCATCTTGCCTCCTGTGAAATAGTGCTGCTACCTTTAAGGTAACTTCTTTCAGGCAGAATATTTTCCATCTGAATCTGTCAGAATACAGAAGTTGAACTGTTTGCAGGCCGGCAACTGTGTGTAATGGCTTCCATATAAAATACAGGCTGTATTGCTGTGATGCTGTTCCCTGTGACGTTGTCCACTGCATCCAGTGGGAGGCAGGTAGTGAGACCCATTTTGTAAAGGAGATTAGTGTTTTTTTGAGACTTTGGTTGCCCACTTATTTCAGGTGATTTTTAGGCTTAGGATCAACAACTGTGGGTGGTAGGTTTTTTTTTTAATTTGTTACCCACTCCCCCACCTACTCCTCTCCACCCAAGTAAGGGCTGTATTAAAATAAGGGTATCTTGCATCTCAGTGTGTCTGGTATCTTGTAGTGTTTTAAATATGCGTTTCCTTGAAAAGGTTTGTTACTCTTCCTACTTGAAAGCAAGCTTGTGTAACGATATAAATCCCCAGTTGAGATGTGCACTGGAATTTGCCTAATGGTGCAAAATCACAGAATGGTTTGGTTTGGAGGGGACCTTAAAGAACATCCAGTCCAACTCCCCTGCTGTAGGCAGGGATTCCTCCCACCAGACTAGGCTGCTCAAAGCCCCATCCAGCCTGGACTTGAACACTTCCAGGGAGGGGGCATCCACAGTTTCTCTGAGCACCATGTGCCAGTGCCTCACCTTTAGCTTGGTTATGTTTCATTGCTCACTCTGTAATGTTTTGTATCATAATTCACAGCTTCTCTTTTTGCTTACTCAGCAGCACTAGCAGATGCTAGTCATGTAAAATGTATGGAGAGTGGGAATTAACTGGATTTGTTTTGCTTTTATTTTTTAATTTTTAATCTGTATCATGCCTGGAGACATATTAGAAGTTTTCTTAATTATTTCATTTGTACTGGCTATTTTTTTTTTCTTGTCCAAAGCAGCAGTAGTAACTGCTTATAGTGCTGGTTACTCCTCATAGATAAATAGTTGGTGGCTTTGAACATGCTCACCTGTTGCTAAGCAACTTGGAGAAATCCCAAATTACACTTAATTACGCAATCCTATTAACTATTGACCAGACCTTTAATGCCCAGCAAAATTGCTGCTTGCCAGCTTTGTAGTGTGATGTGCTTAGATATGGACACCTCTTTTCCATGTGAGCTTCTCTGTGTGTTTAAGTTTTGAAAAACCCTTTTTATGTGAAGGAATTAATTTATATAAAGATAAGGGAGTAGAGTTGCCTGAAAAGTTTTATATTCTTGTTTAGAGGAGGAAATGTCTTTATCTGAGTAACACATCAGTCTTACTGTCAGTTGCTTTTGTATAGTTAGAGGTAAAGTTGTAGAAGTGAAAGATCTGAATTAGATTTTATAGAAGCAGACTAGGTTGTTAGCAAGAGGGTAACAGCTCTATGGGAATATCTTAGCCAGTTGAACTTGCAATTAAAATGATGGGTGGGCAACACGACTATATTGGTACTCTGTAAACTACCAGTTTGTAGAGATGGGTAGGAATGTAGTATCAAATGAGTCACCTTTTAGCATACAAATCACCAAAAGAGAGCATGAACTGTTATAGGGCTGGTCACTATATCTGCTGTGTAATATTCAAATTGCATTGTAGTAACTTTGGATTTTTTTGAGACTGAAATAAAAGTCAAAAATAAGGAAATAAAGATGGCATCAGTTGCATCAGGCTAACTGGTTCTGCAGTCACTGGTTGTTCTGAGAGCTTGGACGTTGTGTGATGTAAATAAGAGAAATTTCTGTTTTGTAGGAAGTGTAGTAGAAACAAGGTTTAGACTCAACTCTGTCTGATTTAAAAATAAAAGAAAAAAGAGTTGAGGCAGCAATGGTTAGTTCACTTTCACCATGTAGCAGTTTGAGAAAATACTAACCAATGCTGGCTGTTAAATGTTCTTTGAGTAGTATTTTTCTGAATACTAATATGCTAATAGGTTTTGTGGACCTAAACCTAAATTTGCTAATACATAATTTACATAAATGGCTCTAATTTACATAAGTGTACTTTAGAAATTCAGTGCCCAGCATTGATTTTCTGCCAAGTAGGAGCATTGTAACAGATGGCGGAATTTTCCACCAGCCAGGTGATAACCACTGTAAAGGAGGTATTTGCCTTCCTGTAAGTCTCTTGGCTTAAGGAAAGGGCTCAGTTATCTTGCAGAATTGTTCTAGTATATTTGTTACAATTTGAATTATCCAGGTTTTTCTATATATGTGGATTAATATGGATGCGTGTTTATGAATGAATCTTAAATAATCTGATTTTCAGATTTTCCTGTCATTTTTCCCCCTTTCATTGTTACCTCAATTGGCATAAAAATTGCATGGATAAGCTTCTGTCAGGGGTAATGTAGTGATAGTTCAAGCATTTGGTACTGTTATGCGTTGTGCTGTAAAAATGCAGTGTAAAATATTTGCAGTTATTCCCATATCAAGGGATAGTGGAGTCATGAATTGCTTGTGAGTGGTAGGGTGCAAATATTATCTCTGGAGATGCTTGGCTTCTATCATCTGGGTTGTGCTGGCTGGAGAACAAGAACAGATGGCAACTGGCAGTGAAGCAGCAGGTGCAGCTGGAGTGAAAACAAATTGTTGTCCTCTGATTAGGTCATGTAAAGGTTTTTCCCATTTCTTTTCAGATCAGCTTAATGAGAACTGGGTGCTCTGCTATTCCTCTTTCCATGTTATGAGTTAGTTCTGAGAGATTTTTCAGTCTTAACAGTATGGAAGTACTTTGATTTTTAGCATGTAAATATGACAGGCATAATAGGCACAAGGCACTTCCAGTTTGTCTTCAGTACGGTGTTGGGACAGCTCAGAACAGCATTGAAGATGATGTGCAGGTGGGTTAATACAGGTGAGGCCTCTTTCAGTGAAGAAGAGAAACTTGAAAGACCTTTTGGTGCATGAGCTGTTGAGATTTGAGTGCTACAGGTAATAGTTTCCCATTACGTGAGGAAGTGAAGCTTTGTACGTTTATATTCTAGAAGCAGTTGAAAATAATTTTCAAAAGAGCCTGATTCAGTACTTAACAGAATTGAGTAGAAAATCTGCCTGTTGACATCTATAGAAATAAGTCTGAATTCCAGAGGAAACAGTCATTGTAAAGAACTTAAATAAACAAGCTGTTTTATATAGTGTTCTTGTCATACTCAAGCAGTGGTTCTGAGGGATATGGTAGAACTTGGTTTTTAATTGTTAACTAGTAGCACAGAGGCAAGTTTGTTGTTTGTTTTTTTAACTGTTGTGGAGCAATTAGTCTTGCATTTTCAGTTAAGCCAACGGGATCTAAAAATGAAGGTTTTGTCTGTCTGCCGCTTCTGCCCCCCCTGCTTTAGATTTATCCTGCCTTTTATAATGATAGAGCTTCACCAGTGCTTGGTAGGAAACAAAGTTAAATGAGGAAATCAATGCTACCTACAATTTAGCCTTCCTTTACTTGTGGTGGTTTTTCTTATCTGATAATATTTTGTGGGGATCTAATTTAATGTGCACTAGAAGGCAAAGAAGTTCATATCTTTGAGGTTTTTGTCATTCAGACTGTGGTCAGTCTTGGACATCTGTATTTGTAATACATTGCACTTACAATTCGAAGGCTTCTTCAAAACCACAGATTCTGAGAACTTCCTAAAGTGAAAGTAGTCTGCAGAATCTGAGCACTTCATGGCCAAATCCAACCATGGAGCATCACTTTCTTTGTGCAGGGTTAGCTCTTGAAAAGATCCTCAAACAACTGAAAACTTCTGAATGTATTGAAAAGCCTTTTTCAGTTCTTGGTCATGTGTTTGGTCTTATTCTTTCTGCATGTTGTCACATAAGTAACATTTCCTTGCATCGTGGTGAAACGCACACTTTCTACTGAAAGAGCAGGCACTTGACTATGCATCCCTTGGAGCCTGTCAGATATTTCTCCCCTGTATTTATACTTATCGGAAGTGCTTTTAAAAAACCAGAATGTGTAGACTTTGCATTTATTGTTATTTTTACACTTACAAAGTTAAAAAAGTGTGGGGGGGCTGTGTTAAAAGCAGAGCAAAACATATCAATGTATGCAGAACTATAGCAATTTTTGTCATATTAATGGCATTCTAGTTATATCTTCTATTTTGAACCTTAAACTGCATACCTCCTAGGGTAGGAATTTGTGTACTATATCTCCCACTGAGCTGGATGCAGTGCATACTGACCATTGCTGGGAGTTTGGGTGTGATCACATCCTCAAATATGTTATCTGTATAAACATTACCTTGTGTCTTTTGATTACAGTATGTTGGGTTAGACCACAGTTTGATACATAAGGAGTTTGTCAGGTTGATTTGGACTTGGCCTTATCCAAAATACCAGCTTCCATGTTGTCTTTTTTGTGTGTTCTTCTCTTTGGGGCTTGAAGCTTCTGGTTTTCGTTCCTGGTACATCCAGCGATGTGGCTGTAACTCCCTTTGCAGGCCTATGTATGGTGTGCATTTGGAGCTGTCACTGTAATAACACTAGCCTGGCAGGTCACCTCTGTCTTTTGAAGCTTGTCAGTTCTTAGCATTTAAAGGGCTGCTTCTCTGAAATGCAACAGATGCAGTGAAAGTGTCAAACAAGATCCTTGGGTCAACTGGAAGGAGGCTTAGTACAAGCATCTGGGAGAGGAAGTCTATTTGTCTACACCCCCCCCGCCCCCGCTTTGTTCAGATGATAGTTGTGGGCAACTGTTCACCCAGGGTACAGAACGCTGTTATGTTTAGTGACAAGAGAAAGTTTGTCCTAGACATGAACTTTGCAGACTTCATCTGGATTAGTCTGTGCTAAGGGACTACTTAGTTTGACTTCCTTTCTTTTAGTTGATGCCTCCACTTCTTGGAGCTATTTATAGTTGTGAAGTCTTAAATAAAAGTGGATCAGTAAATGATGATTCCTGAATTGATTTGTAGAGGGCTCAAGTTAGTAGTGTATTGGTTTTGATGTGCATGACACACCTGAGTTATGTGTGTATTGAATTTGTGTACCATGTGTTTAGGCAAGTGTTGTGTAGGAGTAGGGATTGTGGGGTCAGTAGTGAGGAGAGAGCTTTTTCAGCTGCTACATGTGGTCTGTTAATGTCCTTTTGCATAAGATCTGCTTTACTTACTGCAGATAGCACTTTTGCTAGCTCTTCAGCGTCAACACTACGGGGCCTGAGTGGTTGCAGGAAAGTTAACTATCATATATAGTCTGTAATATATCAACAGCAAAACTGTTCACTGAGCACCCATTCTGCTACCTGTTGGTGTAATTGAGTATGAAGCAGAAACTCTGCTTTTGTTTCTGTGTTAGGCATCAAGAATATGGTCTGGTATCAGTGTTTTTCCCTACCAGTTTGAACCTATGTTGTATGAGTTTGAACTGTGTGTATAAATATTTGAAAGAAAGGAAACACGGGGATGTGCTTTGGTTTTTGACTGACCTGGCCTGAAGATACACGCATACTGTGTAATCAGCTGCAAAGGCTTTCTTTTTGTAACTTAATGTATCAGAGAAATTAGGTAGAAGGTGCCTAGGTAGATTTGTCCCTGGGCCTAGGTATGGGCAGTGCTGTTCACTTGATTAGTCTTCTGGCTTTAAGTGAGAGGTGACTTGTTGAGTTTAGAAGCAAGGGAAGAGCAGCATCCATTTGTTTGTAGCTTAGTAATTTTAATATAATCCGATATTCCTCTGCAGTGCTTGTCACTCACAAGCAAGGAGTGCTGTGCTGCTGATAAAAATAGATTGGACTTGTTCTGACCTTTTAAAAATGCCCTTAATACAGTAGCATAGGCTTTGCCTTAGAACATCTGACTTTTAATTCTGATTGTGAAGTCAAGTGAGGTAAGTAGAACTTGGATCAGCTGTAAATGACTTAGCCACTTAGCAAATCCTCTTGAAGAGCCGTACTTGCTTGCCACCTGCTTTTTACTGAGGGTATGTGGGATGCTTAAATGCTGACATGTTATGAGGTAATCTCCCTCACTCATGCAGTCTCTCTGAGCACTGGTTTGGTATCCAGTGGTCCTGCCCTCAGCACCAAAGACTCATGACTCTGAAAACATGTTGGTTAAACTGCTTACTGTGGTAAAACAGCTAATAGGTTTTGGTGTGTGCTTTCCACTGTGATTATGTGGCTTATGCTAGCAGTATGTAAACAGCAATGTGAATTGCTTGTGTTTAACGGAGCTTTTAATTTTTCCATAGTTTTCAGTTGACCAAAGAAATGGTGATGGAGAAGCCAAGTCCCCTGCTGGTCGGGCGGGAGTTTGTGAGGCAGTACTATACTCTGCTGATCCAGGCACCTGACTATTTGCACAGGTAAAACTCTTTTCCACTGTGAGCTGTTTTTCTGTGTGAATTTATTAATTTGTGTGTTAAAATTAATGAATAAGCTTATTACCACATCTTGGCTTGCTGAATTTGGACATTTAAAAATCTGATTTACTCAGGACACTGAGTGTAGTATGCTTTCAGTTTTGATCAGCTGGGTTAAAACATGGATAATAAAGGTTACAGGAATTCTATAAATCCTGTGCTCTGGTTGTTAAGGAAATGGTGCTATACAAATATTCTGAGGAAAAAAAGAAGAAACAGTAAATCAAAAGTGTATTGCTTACTACCTCTTGTTGTAATCAATATAAATGAAAGTTGGATAAATGTTTAGCTAAACATTTATGTAGTTTGTCTTGATGCAATGCCCTCTGAATAAGGGAAAAACACTGAAAGTGTTGTGTGCTTCTGTGTTGGTGTGTCTCGATTATACCAGCAGCTCTTTCTTAAAGGAAAGTCAGGGTAATTATTAATGTGCAGCAAACTACAATCTGTTATCTGAATAAACTAGTCCTGTTTGATTTGACAGGTATTGTACATTGCTAGAAGTAACATCATTTTTGAAGATACGTTTTGTTTTGCTGTGCTTTGAGTAGCTAGACAATTTCTGAAACCTTCCTTTTTCCAATCTCAGGAACACTTATCCAGGCTATTTCTGCACTTAGGTAGACAGCTGACCTTGTCCATTTGGGTCAGAGGAAAGTTTACAAAGTGCCATGGAATTCAGTTCTAGTCTTTTTATCTGCTGACAGAATACACTCAATACAGTCCTGTGATGTTTAGTTTGTAATCCCTCAGTTATATCCCTCACTTTGTTATCCCTCAGGATGATTTACTTGCAGTATTTCATGGCAGGTGAGCAAAAAAGTACCATTGCTCCTTGGATAAGCTTTGAACTAGAACTTGAGGGTGAGCATTCAGCATCCTGGGTGTTCAGAGTACTATGTTGATTTAGGGACTTTGTACAGGAAGGGGGGAATAGAATTGGATCATCTAACTCCTATGAGATGTTGCTTTTGGCTAGTAGTGGTTGAGTATCTGATGTATCTGAATGCTACAGCTTACAAAGGAGAACTTGGCATTTTTCCTTTTCATCAAACCCCCCCACCCCCAAATCACTAACAGGATTACGGAATTCTATGGCTGTATTCCAATAATTCAGGCAGAAAACTGGCTTGAGAGTGTATTATTCATAGTGTGCTCTAATGTAGAGGCTCAATGTTCTTACATAACAGAGCTTAGTGTTAAAATATTTCTTTTCAACAGGTTTTATGGAAAGAACTCTTCCTATGTCCATGGTGGCTTGGATTCCAATGGGAAACCAGCTGATGCAGTCTATGGGCAATCTGTAAGTACTTAACAAAAAACAAAAAAACACAAAACCAAACAACCCTACCGTTCTTTCCTTCTTTTTTGTCACATTTGTGGTTGAGAAGAGACATACCCAGCTGTGATTAATATCCCTTTGTCCAAGTGCTTTGTATTTTAAAAAAAGGGGGGGGGGAGATATGACTGACAAATTATAAACAGGAATAGTTAGGTAAGATAAAATTAATTATTAAAGTTCATAATGTAAAATTGCTTGCAAAGTGACCTTAAAGAGCATGCTGCCAAGATTTCTCCCTAGAGTTAGAGAATATATTCTGAAACAGTGTTTTATGGTTTGGCTTTCTTTGAAAGCTGCTAATGTAGCAGAAATGGGTTCAGCAGTATGATCTACATGGTGTTCTTTCATAGGATATCCACAAGAAGGTGCTGTCATTAAACTTCAAGGACTGTCACACAAAGATTCGTCATGTGGATGCCCATGCCACACTCAATGATGGTGTTGTAGTCCAAGTGATGGGAGAGCTCTCCAATAACATGCAGCCTGTGCGCAGATTCATGCAGACATTTGTACTTGCACCTGAGGTATGCTTTATTGAGTGCTAGTGTTATAGTGCTTCTAATATGTCAGGATTAACGAGGCCTGTCTGGTTCAATGTTGGAATATGAAGGGTTAGAGTGGCAAAGTGGTTTGCCACAAAATGCAGCAGCTACATTTTGCAAATTCCTTAAGAAATTGCACTACTTCTGTGTGGTCATATGTTAAGCTTGAATATCATAATTAAAGTTGTCAAGATCCTAACTTTTGGCTACTGTGTATAAGCAATGCATATCTTTTCTTATGCGTTCTAAAGTTATTTTATCTTTCATTTGCCTTCCTATCAACTGGTCCTCTTACTGAAAGAACTAGTAGAAAGAGGAAAATGCTTCCTGTTGTCTGAAGACATGGATTCCAGACTTCTTGTATGAAGTGCTGATGTAGCATTTGGGGTGGCTTTTTAAATAGAGAACTTCTTGAATGAAACAGTTGACAATTGAAAATTATCCTTTAAAAAAGGATTGCAAGATCACTTTATTTTTCAGTTTGACTTAGTGCTAAGAATGGATACTTTAGACCCCAGGAAGTTCTTGCTCCTAGTTTTTCAGTGTTGTGAGCTATTGGAATTAAAAACACTAATATGAGTTATTCCCATTGTTCCATGCATACGTGACTTGCTAGTATGATTCCCCCCCCTCCCCCTTCCTGAATAACACATTTTGTTGGAGAGGCAAGTCTTTACATTACTGCATTTGATGTAATTGAATTGTTCCTCCCTTTGATTTGCTTCTAGGGTTCTGTTGCAAACAAGTTTTATGTCCACAATGATATCTTCCGCTATCAAGATGAGGTTTTTGGTGATTCTGACACCGAGCCTCCAGAGGGTAAGTAGCAGGGATTTTTGGATGGTTCTACTGCTATTTGTTTCTGGGTCTATATCAACACTCCATTCGTAGACCAATGGAAATCTTGCTGGAGAAAGCAGATCAGCAGTAAGCTTCATGTTCTTCTAGGTTTTTTTCTTGACCTGTAGTTTACTTGCACTCCAGCAAGGAGTTGTGACATGCAGATGTTTGTGATTTTTCTGGCATATTCTGTTTCTATTAAAAGAACCGTAAGGCATATTTTAGCAATCGCAGTTGGATTTGTAGACTATAAAAGCTGCTTCTCTGAAGTATTTGGAGCATACTGTTTGACCTTGGTCAAAACTGAGTAACCAAAGGGATAGCATAGTATAAGGAAATGTCTGATTCATGTCTCGTCTTCTTAGTGCTTCCTGTGTGCTTTTCAGCAGAAACTTCCACACCTGCATGTTGTGGAAGATACCTTGCACTCGAACCAAGTACTAATCGTGTGTGGTGTATTTTTTTTCTTTTCTAATTTCATTTAGAATCAGAGGAGGAAGGGGAGGAACCTGAGGAAAGACAGCAGACACCTGAGGCTGTTCCTGATGATACTGGTGCTTATTATGAGCAGACAGTCAGGTAATATCTTACTTGATGAAGTCAGATGTTGTGTAATAAACAGGTTAAATGAATTTACTGCTATTCCTGATTTTCCTTTTTGACAATCAAAAGGTTTCTGTTTATTGGGCAGCTGAAACCAGAGTGCTGTTAGTCTGAGTGCGGAGATTCTGAATTTTCTGGATGTAATGCTTTTGCTGCTCTATAATTTAACAGTGTGAAACTGGCATCCCTGTGCAATGTGACCTTATTTAGACAGATTAGCCTTGTTCTTCCTCTCAGATGTGGTGTATCTGATTTCCATATTGGACAAGGAACATTTCTTACCACCCAGTAATAGGATCAAATACAGTGCCACCTTTTTTTTGTTTGTGTTTATTTTTTTCTTTTTTGTGGTGCTGTCTAATAGCAATGACATTGAGGAACACCTGGAAGAGACTGCTGCAGAGGCAGAGCCTGAGCCAGAGCCGGAACCTGAGCAGGAACCTGAACCAGAGGTGCAGGAAGAAAAATCTGAGCCAGCATTAGAGGAGTCGGCTCCAGAAGAGACTGTGGAAAAGAGTCCTTCTCCAGCTCCTGCTGATCCGGCACCTGCAGTACAAGAGGACTCCAGGGTAATGACAGAGGATGTCTCTTTTCTGTGCTGTGGTGGTTTCATCAGTATGTTTGACTCTTGTTGTTTTGCAGAGCATGCTCTCTGGCAAGAGGAAAAAAATATCTGAAATGAGAAACTTTTTAAATGCTTGATAAATTATTTCCTCTCTCTCCTACCCAAATTACTCTTCTCATGACAGGTTGCCTCCTTTCCATTATTTCCTAGACAACAGATATTTGAAATTGTGGTTTGTATTTAGTTTGTTAAAATACCAGGAGGTAAGGTAAGGCTTTGTATATTTGGTAGGTATGGGAGGAACTGTGGCAGCAGTGAAGAGCTCAGACTCTTTGTAAACAGCTTCTGAAATTCTGAAAAAACTACAACAAACGTGCTCAATCAGGAAAATGGGTGAAATGTGACTTTATTTCTACATAGGGATTCTTATCACTTTTCAGTGTTAAGGGAGACAAAAGTGGACAAATGGGTACTCAGGGAAAACAATACTTTGGTTAATCTTGATGTGATACTTTGTCTTAAGCCACTGCTGTGTCCTATTTCAACTCTACATAGAATTTAGAAATAGAGTGGAGGTGTGGCTGTTGTCATTACACTGTCTTTTGAATTGAAATTATTTGAAGGAAGTTATGGGGAAACTGCTGGTGGCTGGATTCAGAATTTTAAGGACAGGTTAAAATTTGTTTCTGCTGTCCTGTGTCTGTTAGCTGTACTATCAGGAGTATATTTCAGAAGGATAAAAGCATCTGGTGTTCAGTTACAATTTTTTTTTTAGACATTTTCCTGGGCATCAGTAACCAGTAAGAACCTCCCTCCCAGTGGAGCTGTTCCCGTATCAGGAATACCACCTCATGTTGTGAAGGTACCAGTCTCGCAGGTAGGAATGCAGCACCTAGGGAAGTTTAAGCACTAAACTGGCTGACACTAATCTGAGGTGGGGAAATCTGCTTGCTTTTGATCTGAATTTTCAGACTCCAAAGACTTGAAATTCAGTGATTCATTATTGACTTAAAAATGCTATTTCTTGGGATTGTTTCTCATAGAGGAGAAACAGGAAGTGTTCAACCGAGTGCTGGATGTATCTGTTATCTAAAATGATTGCACCCTTTTAACAAGAGGCAACTTCTCTTTTTCCCCACTGCCTGTTCATGAATGAGGTTTTGCCATCGATGAGTTTTTGTAACACTATCTTTGTAACTGCCACTGCACTTTGTGCAGACACACTTTATTATATATAACTGTGAATGAGATGACTTTGAAATTCTAACTTGATCATGTAACTTGTTTGCTTTTAGGTTATATAGGTTTGCTTTTAGGTTATATAACCTAACATGAGCTAACAGGCATTTCAGTCAGAAATGGAAATAACTATGATATTTTTCCTGTATTTTCAAGTTATTTTGTCAACTTGATAGTGAGCTCTTAAAAGCTGAACCCTACTGTTATGTCTGATTCTTTTCTCTTAATTCCTGTTTGAATTTATACAGCCCCGCCCTGAGGTAAAGCCTGAATCTCAGACCCCACCTCAGAGACCTCAGAGGGATCAGAGAGTGAGGGAGCAACGAACAAGCATCCCACCACAGAGGGGTCCTAGACCAAGTAAGAGAAGCTACAAAGAGTTAACTGTTGTTTTCTGCTTTTTGTTGGTTTTGGGGAAGGAATATGATGATTAAAGCTTTTAAAATCTTTATAATCTTTGTCAGTAAGTAAATGATTTCTACTTTTCTGGATATGGTTATTTTAGATTATCTTGGTCTGAATTTCACTAGCATTCTGTTGATGTATCTAGATTTCTACTCAAGTGTTGGGCTTCAGTCATGTACTAAAGAGCAAACAGTTACAAACTTGCTAGTATAGAATGTTTATGGGGTTTTTATGTATGAGTGGATTAATAGAGTGTGAATTCTGATTCTTTTATAAGGTGCTAATTCTTACCACGTCTTGTGTTTTTGTTTGTTATGGGAACTGGCATTCCTTAAACAAATTTTTACTTTTCTGTTCAAGTTCGTGAGGGTGAACAAGGTGATGTGGAAACTAGACGGATTGTGCGATACCCAGACAGTCATCAGCTGTTTGTTGGGAACCTTCCCCATGATGTGGATAAAACTGAACTTAAAGACTTTTTCCAAAGTAAGTTAGTTGCTTTGCTGCTCTGAGGGTTTGGGGGTTTCAGCCATAGGCGTGGTCCACAGAGCATTCTAATGTATGACCGAAGAACTTGGCTTTTCTCTTGCAGGCTATGGCAATGTTGTTGAACTCCGCATCAACAGTGGTGGAAAGCTTCCCAATTTTGGGTTTGTGGTGTTTGATGATCCTGAACCAGTTCAGAAGATCCTTAGCAGCAGGGTAAATGAACTTATAGTCAGTGGTTTTTGGTCTGTTAATAACAGGCAATGTGGTCCACAGAGCATTCTAATGTATGACCGAAGAACTTGGCTTTTCTCTTGCAGGCTATGGCAATGTTGTTGAACTCCGCATCAACAGTGGTGGAAAGCTTCCCAATTTTGGGTTTGTGGTGTTTGATGATCCTGAACCAGTTCAGAAGATCCTTAGCAGCAGGGTAAATGAACTTATAAAGTCAGTGGTTTTTGGTCTGTTAATGACAGGCAATGTCTTTCAGATTTCTCAAACAAGAAAAGATTATACTTTCTGTTTGCCCTTAAGCATCTTAAAGTAGGTGGGATGTCTTTCCCTTCTATCAACAAGACTTGTGCAGCATTTGTACAAATTGATTGAAGTAGCTTGTAACAACTTAAGTGGACATGAATTTATTCATTTTTTCCAATGGGTCCAATGGAGGAAGTTTCTGAGCTCTGCACAGAAAGCAGGTAAAAAGCTGTCAGGAAAAACTGACCCTATGGACAAGTAGAATCTTATTTGTCAAAGAGATTGAAAGGAAGAAACTATACTAGTGTGCAGGTTGGAAAGAATTCCTGCTAACAAAGACAGAGGAGGTACCTGCTCAGCTTGTCAACAGCGACTGCTAATGCAAATTGTGTACACCATGACTGGTGTGCAGTGTGGTGTTAGGTGAGGAATCTGGATGCACTGTAACAGCTGTCCAGACTGCTTAAAGCTGAGCTTTTCACCAGACAGGAACATCCTTTGTTCTTTACATCCTTACTGTACAGTGGTATTGGCAGTATATTTCTGCTCTTAAATTGAAAGGTAGCTTGTGTGCAGGCTTTTAAGCCTTGAGATTTGGTCTGAGTTTGAGATATTTCTTGTGGTTAGATACTTTGTAGCTCTAGGATGCCTGCAGCATTTGTGGCAATGCTGGATGAGTTGAAGCATATGAAGTCCAGCAGCCCTAGAAGTTCTTGCAGGGAGCTGGTGATTCAAGATCTGAATGCTGATAAAGAGTTGCTTCTTTTAAGTGTTTTCCTACTATTATGAGCTGAGCAGTTCCAACACCAGCAGCCCTAGAAGTTCTTGCAGGGAGCTGCCGATTCAAGATCTGAATGCTGATAGAGTTGCTTCTTTTAAGTGTCTTCCTACTATTATGAGCTGAGCAGTTCCAATGTGGTCTAGGTTAAAGTCTAAACCAGGTGATTTGAAACCAGTGCTAAAAGTAGGTTGAGTATATCTGGTTGACATTGGCCTGAATTGGTGTGGGAACAAGTAGTCCAGTGACAGTGGGCCCTTAAGCCATTTCTTAGCTGCAAGCATTATATGAACACCTTGAGCAGTGACTTAAACTTGCATGTTTGAGTTTTTGCTGAAACAACACTGGAATTGGTGTGGGAACAAGTAGTCCAGTGACAGTGGGCCCTTAAGCCATTTCTTAGCTGCAAGCATTATATGAACACCTTGAGCAGTTGCATGTTTGAGTTTTTGCTGAAACACACTGGAAATGTTTGCTCATGAGTTAGCTACCTCTCACACTGCAAGAGAAGAGCTGAATGTCAGGCTTCATGTCCGGGGAAAGCCAAAGGCACATTCAGCTGAGGGATTTATGGCCTTTCTTTAGTTGTTCAACTGTGCCACTCTATAACTGCAGCCGGAGAAGAGCAGATGCTGGCTTCCAAGGTAGACTTTGAATATGTAATAAGCTTTCAGAGTTGGTGCACTCAATATCTTTTCTGCAGGTCCATGTAAATGCTTAAATTATAGTGGATGGACATGGTTTCTGAAGTCAGATTTTTTTTTATATAGACATAAGTTCTGTAAAAACAGCACTAGCACATCTACCCTGCTTTGTGCAGCACTAAATTCTGTTTAGAGTATCCACTGTGTGAGTTGTTTTGCAAATGGGCCCAGTGCTTTGTGCAAACATATATCCTGAAACAGCAGGACTTTTTTTCAGGATAAGCTTGGCTATAAATGAGTTTAAAAGGCTTTGGTAGACTGTTAGCCAGTGAAGCTAAACCTGGTGTCTGCTGTGAAAGATGGGAAACGTGAGAGTTGTCACTGGAGTTGGTGATAAGGCTCCAATGCTATGCTTTGATATTTTTGTCTAGCTGCCCTGGTTTATGGGGACAGAATTTGAGTCAGGTTTTTTTTTGTTGTTGTTGAGAAAAATTGCAATTTTGTGAGAACTACTACACTGTAATAGGAACAGAGTTAATGAGACACTTTTAATTTGGGTTTATCCTGGTGTGCAGGTTGCCATGCTGCTCAAGTTCTTGAGATAACCACATGCAGAAGTTAAGAGGAGCAAAAGCCATTAAATCCTGGACAGATGCTTTCTATTAAGCCCTTTCCCCTCCCCAGAAGGGAAGAGAAAGAGAATAAAGAAGAGAGATTTTATGGATTGGAAAAATATAACTAACAGATTTAATGAAACAGTAATACTAATACTACAGGATAATAATGTAAATAGGAAAAGAAATATAGATATTTGTACGTATCTATATATCTATATCTGTGTATAAAACCAATATAAAATCCTCCCCCCATGACAATTATGTCACCAGAGGTTCTGCAGAGCAGGACGCTGGCGAAGTCCCAGTCCAGATGCAGCAGCAAGTGGGAGCAGGATGCAGGAATTGGGTTCAGGAACACACAGATTAGGATCATAGGCAGACAAACTAGCAGGGTTCTGCTCAGACTTTGGCCATTGCAGGAGCAGAAGAGCAAGAACAGGAGGGAAGGGAGGCAAAAAGGAAGGGGTCGAGACCCTCATGATCCCTCAGCTTTATACTGAGTATGATGTATGTGGGATGAAATACCTCATTGGTCAGTTTTGGGTCCTCTCCTCCCTGTTGGTGCAGATGCAGCACCCATGGTGAGACAGTGGCCTTGTGATGTTTACGTAACATACAAGCACTTTCACTTGTAGCAGTACACGCTGTCTGGAAAAACACACCATTAATTTCGGACCATACAGCCACTTAGAAGAGACTTAGCTGAAAAATAAAATCACTGAATAGAAAATTAGTTCTATTTAGCTCAAACCAGGACACAGGGAAAACTGTTCAGGCTGACCAGTTAATAATTTCATACCATAAATGTCACATTCACTGTAAATTGTGGCGTTTGCTGGGGATGGCCCTCTTCCTTTTCCCACCTCCTGCTCCTTCCCTCTTTTGTGGCTGATATCTCGAGAGGGATTTTAATTTTTTTAATTATTTAATTAAATATATTTCTATTTCAACCCATGAATCTTTTTTCCTTTTCCTGACCCCTCTCCCTGGGTGGGGAGAAGGCATCGAGTAATAGAGCAACTGTATAAACCATGACACCAGCACAGCTGGTGACTGGAGGAGGGCAATGAGCTTTGTCCTTAGATGTGTTCTACTTCTGTAGTCAGTTCAGTAGAAGTGAATGCGTAGTCTTTCCATTTGATGAGAAAGCATTGTGCCTGTGCCAGTGATGGATCATATTTTTCATGTTGTTTGTTATGCAACTACAGGAGTAATTTGAAATAAGCAAGTCCATATTCCTGTAGTTCTTTGATTCTTGCAGACTTCAACTTTTTGTCTGCAGTGAGGCTTGTGGGATGTTGCAGTCCTGCTCCTTTCTGTTCTTGCTTCAGTGAGGTTTCCCAGTCAAGTGACCTCTTGTTGCTGCAATTCAAAAAATTGAGTTTGACCTAAGTGAAAGACTTCACTGGCCTGTGTAGCAAGGTGGCAGAGAAGATCTGGCATTCTTCTTGCCATAAGAAAGATCAACTGGGACCCTGCATGGTGGCAGACTGTGAATTGTTGTGTATTAATGAAAGGATGCTACTGTTGAAATTCAGTTCCTTTTCTAGAAGGTGCTAAGTATTAAACTTGAGATTGCTCTTCAGGTGTTATACTCTCACATCTTTTTTTATCTCCACTAAGACTGGATGCATAGTTTAACTATTTCCACTTTCTAATAACCAATCAAATAGAACACCCTTTCTCTTTCTTGGAGAGGAGGGTATGAGTCAAGGTTGCAGAAATCTGCTTGACATTGAAGAGTTACTGGTGAGTCATTAAAGTACCTTTTCTGTTTTTTGTTGCAGCCCATCATGTTCAGGGGAGAGGTGCGCCTGAATGTGGAGGAGAAGAAAACACGAGCTGCCAGGGAGGGTGACCGCAGAGATAACAGACCACGTGGACCTGGAGGCACTCGTGGGGGGCTGGGAGGTGGGATTCGAGGGCCTCCACGTGGAGGAATGTCCCAGAAGCCAGGATTTGGAGCTGGAAGGGGGATCGGGCAACGCCAGTGAATGCATCACAGATGTTGACGTGGTGGCGCAAAACCCTTTTTCCTGCAGATTTGTGAATTTCAGCCTTGGGTATCTTGGAATGTGGCCCTAGCCTGTTATAGACTGCTACGTTTGATACTATTTTGGCCCCTTTTTGTTTGTGATATGGTTTTGTGATTTTTTTTTTTCTAGTCCTTGTCCCAGATTCCAGCTTTGTGGAACAACGTTTTAGGAAAAGTGAATTTTAAAAAGAAAAGAACTGAGTTTTCTTGTTCACCTCAAACTTACGGACTGGATTTTTTTGGTACCAGTGGTCTTTCCTAACGGAATGTCTCTTTATTTTTTTTCTTTTTTCTCCCCCCTTTCTACTGAATTTGGGTGCATTTCAGTCAGTGGAATAATATTTCACGTGCATGCGTTCAAGAGCCTGTAGGAAAACATAGTACTTGGCAAGTATTTCAAGGGCAGAAAAACAAAACTATTGATTTATTCCTTGAGGGTCATGCGAACATCCTCTGGTCCGGAGATATTGCCACTTGAAAAATTGACATTCACCTTTCTCTTTATGGCGCTGTAAAAGTGGAATAATGAGTGTCCATAGAAACTTTTTTCTTTTGATACATGATCACGGAAAGGAATTCGAACTACTGTTCTACCACTTTAAAATTTTGGATTGTGGGATAGGTTTTAAATGTCTAGAACTTGACTCTTAAAACACTTTTCCTGAACTTGTGAAATTTTTTATTGAAATAGGGAGTTTTTTTCATGTTTAGTTTGTATTTGTATAAAAAAAGCAAAATTGTTGTGCCTTCTATTTATCTCTCATTCCAGTCTTGGCAAATTGTTTAAAAAAACAAAAATAAAAATAAAAAAGGTCTAGATTTGCTTTATCAAGTCAAGAGTATGTTGGAGTTTTTCCAAGGGGAAGAGGTTATTTCAGTCACTAGGTGTACTAGGTAGAGGCGGTTATAGCTGAAGTTTGTAGTACCTTCTGTTCATCAGTTTGGCTGTGTTTGAATTGTTAACAACAAGTACTTTTTGGATACAGAATTTAATAACTTTGATTTAAGGCTGGGCAGGGTCCATTACAAATGTTGCAAAAGCAGAACTGAAGCAGAAGTACTCGTGTCCCATCCTTTACAGTTCAAACTACTATATGTGATAGAATTATTTTTGCAGTTCAGCATTCATTTCATCCCATTTCTGCCAGACCTGAAGTGGATGAATGGCATTTTTGTCAGAAGTAGAGGAGGTGCTATCTGTCCTGGTATTAAGAAAGTTGTTGAATGCTCTCTACTGCCTCTGAAAGAAGATGAAGCTCACAATAAAATACAAAAGTGGGTAATTTCAATCAAAGATATCTTGTAAGATTGTACTGCACAAAGTAGTAGTACTTCTGCAATACCTTGTGTTAAACATCTGAATGAAAATGACAGTTTTGAGTCTATACCAGACCTTCAGAGCTCTTGGTAATACAAAAGAGCTGCTTAGTAAGTTATATGTGTCAGGGTTCATTGTTTCTAGGTTTTCTTGTTCTATTACCAGCTGCTGTACATGTGCAGTATGTATCTCTTGACCTTTGCTTGCTTTAAGGATAGAGCAAAGCTGCCCTTGCCTGAAGGGCATATAGGTATTACCTATTCCAGAACAGTAATTTTTGCCTTTTACTTGCCAAACCTAGTGATTGAGCCTGGTTGTACTAAATGTCACTAGAGTTTTGGTTTCTGTTTTGTTTTATTTTCATCTTCAGTTGTGTTATGTTGTTTGTCCTTTCCCTCTCTATGAAAGTTTCTCAGATTGACTTGCTTACAATCTACCCCCGAAGACTTTGTGAATTGAAGGAGAGCAAAGTGTGACAGCAATAGCTGTGAGAGGCTTTCTCACAACCAGCATACTGGAAATATGTACTGCTTCCTCTTGTGGTGGTAACTGGTATTTTTCTTAAAGAAAAAAAAAAACAAGAAAAGAAGACAAAAAAAGAAAAAGCTTTCTGCATTTTTTTTACATTGGGAATGACTGTGAGGTGAAGGTGTTCAACAGAAGCCTTGTTTGTGATTTTTCTTTTCATTTATTGGGTTTCTACTGTTCTTGATGTTAAATCCAAAACTATAGTAACAGGTTGCACTTCAGAATTATCAAAGTGCTATTAATAGAAGCTTTTATACCTCTTATCCAAATCTGTGAAAGCACCTGTAAGCCTGAAACACCATTTCTGTAGTGGGAGTTGGACAGTTCTGGCTCATTGTTACCTGGTCTGAGAGAGAGCTGAGAAATATTGGTGAAGAATTTCAAGGTCTATAAGGTGAAGTGTATGCTTGTTTTATGTGTCAGACTCTCAATATGTAAAATAATAAAAGACCCAGAAAGTGATGTTCTTGTCCAAGATGACAGGCAAAATAAAGTATTTACATAAAACTTCCTTGGAATGTCTTGTAAAGAAACACTTTTCAAAAGCAAGTTGTGTTGGCATTCTCTTCAAGAATATGTAAAGTGATTCTTAACATTTGCATTTGGTTGTGCTGTGACTAGCTAATAACAAAGTATACTGAAAAGACCCACTGTAAAATGTCAGATTGGTTTTTTTGTTTAACCTTTATGGTAGCCGTAAAGCCCTTCTGGATTTTGCATTGACTGTGCTGTTGAAACCTCACTCTAATGTCTAATGTCTTCAATGCTGCATGCATTAATGGTTAAGATAACTATGAAGAAGTCATGATTCCATAACCTCTAATAACCAAGGTAGTCTTAACTTTCTGGAAAGAAAATGCCACAAGGAAGTCTCAGATGAAAAAGACTCCACGTATCTCATCTCTGCTTTAATCAGGACAGTGAGGTGGTGTTTGCTGAAGAGTTCTTGATGTCCCAGTGCTCTGCAAGGAGTAGGAATGGAGAAAAGTTGGTCAGACCTGTCAGGGGCTGCTTTGCCAAGCCACATGTACACAAGCCATGTGTACAGTGTTAAGAGCAACCTTACTGATCCTTATGCCTTGATGTTCTGCCCTTCTGAAAGCCCAGGGGGCAGTTTCATGCATGACTGGTGTGATCAGGCTGCTTCTAGTGATCTTTATAGTGCAAGACAAGTAGAACTAAGACTATTTACAGTTGTATTTTATACCACCTGAACAGCAACTGGAAGTCATGCTGCTTTTGCTATATTTTCTTTAAATGCAGTGCACAATTAACCAGGCTTAGTTATCCCCTTGTGCAGGGAGAAACTCCTGAAGTCCTTTTCAGTACCAGCTGACTTGCATAGGGCTGTTGTGTAAAGCTGAACTGAAATTTCTGTCTTCAGGACTGCAGGTATTTGTTCTGCAGTTGAGGATTCAGGCAGGGATCAGTTGCTCTGCAGGGCCCTCCTTACAGGTTTGTTGTTTTTGTTTTGTTTTTCCATTAAAGTATTGGCTTGGAGCTGAAGCTCTGGTGTCCTGGGTGTACACAAGCCACATACAGGCAAGTGGGGAGGTGGTGGGCGTGTTACTGGAAGTAGGACTTTGCAGAGGGTTTCCTCCTGGAGTAGGAAACTATGCCTGTGTGCCAAGGTGCTTTAACAGTGAGCTCTGACTTGAATCTGAATGAGGAGCATTCTTCAGGGGTGACATGGGAGGAATGTGCTTTAGATCTGAAAGTCCCCTTTTCTGGGTGAAAAGGAAGGCTCCAGGTGCAGGTATGAAGGTTTGCAGTTGATCTCTGCATCTGATTCTGCATCTCAGGGACACCATCTTTTTGAACAAAATGTGGTTTTAATGTTTTGTTTTTCTTTCTTTACATGCTGCTGCCTGGGGCTAAGAGCACTTGGCACACTAGCAGTTTTCTTAAGTTGTGTGCCTTAGCAGGAAGTAACTATCTGAGTGATGATGTCATTTCCCAGCAGTACCATTCTTACCCTGGCTGGTAACTTGAAAAGCTGCTCTCCTAAGGTCTTCAAAATCTTGTTTGCATGTTGCGTGGAAGATGAGGGAAAGGGGCTTATTAATAGCTTATCTCATTATGAGATGTGAAACAATTGAGTAAAATACTTTCAAAGTCCACGATTCCTTAAAGCAGGAGGTTTTAGAGTAATGGTGTATTCTCAGAATAGATTTGAAGGGTAGGACACTGCCCTTCTGTTGTCCTTCTGTTTTCTGTCACAAAATGCCACTTGCCAAGCCAAGTGGGATCTGCTGTTCCACTGCTGATTTTTCAAACTTGATAAAGCACCTGACTGTGAACGGAAAAATACTTTACTGTGTCCATCTTTGAGATTCAGCGTGAGTGGCAGTCCTTTAACGTTCTGAAATGTGATTTTGGTTGTCTGCACCAAGGTCAGTTTGTCTACCAAAGAATTTTAAGGCTATGTATAAATAAAGCCATGTTGTGGCTTGCAAAATGGTACATCTAATACTTTTTTTTTTTATGGACCATAGGCTCAAGAAGCTAAGCTCCTTGCAAGAGCTTGTTCTAGCTTGCATGAGAATATAAGGCATAGTTTGGCTCTGAAAGTACTGCTGTTCATTTATGTCTCGGTTTAAAATCCAGGATAATGACAACACAAGCAGAACTTTGGGTACCAGTCATTGGAGTGTGAAAGACCAGAGCAACTCTGAGGTGTTTCATGCAGACTAGAGATGTGGTATGTCCCTCTCGATCACGTGTGGTAAACCTGCTTCTGCTGCCTGGACTTGATCTTGAGTCCTCAGAAAGGAAGGCTGTCTGTTACCTCACTGTTAGTCGTGCAAGAGTCTGAAACTGTTGGAGTGTGAATGCTATGGCTCTCTGCTACAAGTCAGATATTGCTGGTGGAGGAATTCCTTTGTGGGGTGGAGCTCAGGAAGTCACCGATGGGAGAGGTTATTCTTCAGAATGAAAGGCTTAACAGTAAAACTGGTCTTTTGCCATATTTTCATGAAATGTTACGTTAGCGCAGATTCACCAGCAGTGCGGGCTGCAGTGAGGAACCTCTGGCACTAAAAATCCATGAAGAGAATTTCAGAAAAATCCTTTTATTTTTCTGTTGGAATTGGCATGAATGTATGATTCAATAAATATATTTTATATACATATAACAGCAGAAACTTTACATTCCATCTTCAAACTGCTGAAATAGAACTTCTGTTTGAAAAATTTTTACAAGCCAGAAAAATAATCTGCCACTGTTTGTGTGGTCATGCAAATTGTATAAGTTACAGGTTTATTTCATAATGATGTAAAAACGCTGCTTTTAAGGTAGCAGTTGCTTTGCACTCTGAGCAATGTAGCAAAATATCCTTAAAATGGGGTGTAAGGCCATACCAATTTTGTCTGTGTATATCTATATATATATAAAATAAATCCTTACAGAAAATACAGGGAGGGCCCTTTTTGAGGTGGCTAGGGAGAAGACATAAGCACTTCATGATTAAGCTAGTTTATTCTTTTTGAAGGATTTTAAGTCCTAAGTTTTAAACATGAGTACCATACTTTGTATTCGGTATTTCTTTAGTCTCTCCTTTGTTCCTGAGGGGGGAATAGCATGTAAATTAACAAGCATTGACTTATTTTCTTTCAGACTTGTATTGTTAATGAACCAGTAGAGGTACTCAGCACTTCACTCAACTAGTGATGAATTCTTACTCTGTGAATACTTTTCCAGTTATCTCCTGTGAGATGCTGATACTCTAGGACCCAGCTTGCAAGTAAGGAAGCTAAGACAGCTGAATATGAACTATTTCAATGCTTGTTTTAAAGAAGGTTATTTGAAGTTAAAGGGAGATTGAGTTTTGTCCTCTTTAACAGCAGCTGCCTCTTTCCTATGCTTGAGAGAGTTGATTAAACTGGGGTAGTTTTAATGCCACTGCATCCTTCTGAGGTCTTAATAAGATTGAAAAATGAAAAGAAAATGCTCAGGCCTTGTTGCTTGTCTTCTGATGAAGAAGCAGCTTGAGAAATTATCTATATCCCAATTTCTTTTTTTTTTTTTTTCTTAAGCACACAGGAAAAAAATGCCAAAGCAGTTCAAATCTGGATTTAGTATTTACAAAAGCACTGACAAATGGCTCTCATGAGTGGCCATGTCAAGAAGCTATAAACTTCAGTGCTCTGTTGTACCCCTTTGTGAGAGAGTCTGTTGCGCAGCTGAGGTCCCGATCTGTGTTGGCAAACCCCATGTTTTTACCCAGAGCTCCCTTAGAGAGTGGAAAGTGCCTGGTATTGCTCCTTCTGGGGAACAGTGGCTGCTGGCAGAGGGATGGGGCAGCCAGATATGTCTTCCACTGCAGCTGTGAAACCCAGCCCAGCTCATTAGTCAGAACCCTTGGCTGTCCCTGATACAGACAGCATTAAGGTGCTGTTGTGTTTTGGAACAAATGAGCTTTAAATTGAGCTTTGGACACAAAGATTTTCTTCATACAAATGGCTTACAGATGGGAGAAATACAGAGAACAGGGAAAAACCCAATGCCAATACTTAATAGGCTTTTTAAAAAAGCTTTTGGGAGGTATTCTTTCTGGATAGCAGATTTTTGGGGGTTTGATCAGTGACTTGGACACTTCTGGGAAACTGAGACAATGTTTATCTAGGACATAAGGACAATGCTCTCTAGGTGCGGAACTGTTAAAACTTATATTTAATTCGTATGTTTCAATTAGAAAGTATTCCCTGTGTGTGTGTGTGTGTGTGTGTGTGTATCTCCCCTCCAAAGTAAAACCAAATGTACAGTTCTTGTCCTGAAGAGACGTATCTTAAATACTTTTATTTTTCTTCTAAAGATAAATTCACTTACAAAACAATGTAAATGAGTGTGCGTTTTTAGTTGGAAGGGAGAAATTCTTGGGTTCTCCCCCTTGATTTTAATATCGCTTACGTGTAAGTTTTTATTAGTCCTCATCTCCGTTTTAATATAATAAGCACGATATGCTGTACATTGAGGTGGAATGTGAGTAGACAACACAGTCTATGAAATGTCACTGTCCACAATGATGGTTTTGCCTGCTTGTGGCTGTTGTTCGATCTTGGGTGGTTACAAACAGCTCCTTGGGACAGGCTTGTGCCTCTTCAGGATTCAAAGGCTGCTTCCAGGATGGCGTGCACTGATGCTGCAGGGATGGTGAACTGCGATGAAATGCACTGTGACCTTTGCATGTCAGGCCATTTTTCAGTGAAGTCCTTAGTGTGTTGCTTCATCCTTACATCTCTTCATAGATGTCTTAATTCACTGAAGTTTTACTGTATCTTAGGTGCACATGTGAATGGCTTTTAGCACAATTTCCTTCTGTTTCAGTTCTTTTGAAACAGTCATCTCTTTCCTGCAGCTCAGCAAGTCCATGAAAGAAGAGGTGAGCTCTGGCCGTGATCAGTGCTGTCAGTTTGTCATGGCCAGACTCGGGAACCACACAAACTTTTTGCATATGAATTCCATGTCGTGGTAGGCTTGATGCTCCAAGTGGTGCATTTTTCAGGATAATTAATTCCACATGCATGTGGTGAGTTAAGTCACTTGGCCTTTGTGCCTTAATTTGTGTCCATCACCTCTCATGTCTCTGGAGCTGACCTGTCTCTCCTGACGTACTGCACCAGTATCAAGGAGTGCAGTGCCCATGGTACAGTGATATGTTCTGACATTGTAGTGAGCAGCAAGATGGAGCTCAAAGGCAGAGTTCAAACACAAGAGAGAGCTCTTCCCAGCGAGGGGAAAGGTGCATTTACATCCCTGGCTCTCAAATTCTCAGGTAACATCACTGTTTGGAGCTTAATGTTTATATCCCGAAAATTCTGAATACTCCAAAGCTGACAGATCCCCAAATTAACCTGCTGTCTTGACCTCATTTAAGGAGGGATGTATCAATCATGGGTTTGAAATGCGTGTCCTGTCCTGTCAATTCTAGCAACGCAGCTCAGTGCTGGAGGATGGGGGCATCAAGCTGGGAGTGGAGGTGCTGTCCTTAGAGTTCTCCACATGGAGTAGGCTAACTTAGGGATTTGTCAGCTTGGTTCGTGCTACTTCTGAGCTTATTTTCCCTGCTTACTTCTGATCTAACCCTGGAATTGGAAGAATTGGAAGAGGGGGACAGAAAGGAAATGGAGAAGTTCAGTGTAGGCAGTGGCAGAGCAAAGGGTTTCAAAGCCTGTATTTGCTTGTTTCCCCAGCCTAGGCAAGCATAAGGTAAAGGAGCTTGTGCTCCCTTCTGCTAAGATTTTGATGGGCCAGCCTCTAGCTGAGCATTTCTTGTAGACCTGAGCTCTACTGCTGGGACCAATAGGACTGGCCACAGTTACTCAAACAAAACAACAAGGAGAGGATATAACAGTAGTCTAACTTGTTTTCTTTTGCTTTGGTGGCGGCTTTTTTTTCCTGATAAAGAGTGGGACTGTTGGCAAGTGGAGGCATGCATCTCATCAAGTACTTGCCAGGAGAGCATTACACTTCTACCTCTCTGCAGAAGTCCACACTTCTGTACCAGTGTCCATCACCTCAGTGTGCAGTTGTGCAACAAGATGTGTTTCCGGCACGGATCTTAATGTTACCGAATTCGCCTCTTCTCCTCCACATCTTTTCTTTATTTGCTGGTTTATTGAGGTTTGTTTTCAGATGTGATGCTGCCCATGCTGTTACCCTACCTTTTCCCCCATGGGACAAGTCAAGCCTCATGAATTCTCCTCCTAAGCCCTCAAAGAACAAGCAGGAGTGTTTAAAACTGCAACTCCCACTTACTACAGTGAGGAGTAAGTACTGCAGGCTCCTATGCCTTTACATGACTCCTGATCTGCTCTTCCCTTTGCATCTCTGATTCCCACTCTTTCTCTATCCTTGGGTAGGGAGCTGAACCTTAGGACTTACCTGCTTCTAACACTACAACCTTGGAGGAGCAGAGCTGACCTAGAAGCTGTGGTCACAACACAGTTGTGTCTGGCACAAGCTCCAGAGCTGACTCTGCTCTTCAGGGGCTTGTGTTGGTTCTTTAGCCCATCACAAGCAGCTGTGATGAGGATACTTTTAAAAATGTCTAAGTGCATATCCAGGAGAGGTGGCTAAGGCACCACCCTTGGCACAATCTGTTTAGTATTGCATAGCTTTAGTTCAACAAAGGTCTATGTTTGGGAATTAGGTATCGTGCAGGAAACACTGAAGCCCAAACCCTAATTCTGCTATTGTTGGAGGGAAATGCTGATTTAAGCAACACTGCTATCAGGCCTCCACTGTAATTGTGACTGAGGGTGTCTTCACTGCAACGTTGATTCAGGCTCAAACTTGGAGCTGTAATTTTGTGCCCAAATTCTGTGGTGTGCTCAGCCCAGGCCAGCTGGCTCAGCTGCTCTGCAGCCTAAAGTCTGGTTTGTGTCTTTGTCAGACAAGTAACCCAAGAGTGCCCCAGTACTGCCAAATACCTAAATAAGGCAGACCTGTCCTCCCAGAAACCCACTGGCCAGGGAAGGTGATTTCAGCCTGCTACAGTGCTAATTATCCTGGGACCAGTTCCCCAAAAGCCCCAGCAGCAAAAGCCACTCATGAGCTCCAGGCCTGCTCTGCCTGTCCCTACTTGTGCAAAGCTTGACTCACCTGCCATAGCAATGACACAGCTGTAGCTCTGAGCCAGAGCACATAGTTAATGATAGTAACTTGTGCCCCAGGCAGGCTCAGCTGAGTTAGCTGGGTAGGTGAAGAGGATGTCCTTGTTTGGCTTGAGCTATTTATGCAATTCAAGTGGCAAATCTATAAATAAAAGCTAATTTCAAGCCAGACTGTCTTGTTTATGGTAGTATTGTCCTATGCCTGGGAAAAGATGGGTGATTTTATACTGAAAGTGCCAACATATTTGAGTCTCGGGCTGGGAACCAGTGTTAGGGTTTTGTATCCTCTCTCCTTTCTCAGACCTACTGCTGTTGGGAAGCTGCTGAGGCCCCTCTCCCTTGTGCTTTTTGTGGCTGGCTTCTTAGTGTTGGTAGGAGTAGTAGCAGCCACTGAAACCCCCAGCAGTGCTGTTTTGAGTACTGATGGCATCCCTGCCTTCCACTGAAGTTGCAGCATCCTCTTGTGCTGAATCTGTTCCTAGTGCATGTGCTCTCCCTGTGTGGGGCCAGGGTCAAACCCTGACTTATCCATCTCCAGCACTGTTGGGCACCAGCCCTATTCCTGCTTGGGCTTCAGCACTCTGTCTATAATAGACCCAGGAGCAGGAATATCACAAAGATAAGACTAACAATTTCTGCTCAGAAGCCTGGCGGTAAAGCACATGAGTACTGCAACTCAGCTTTGCTAGACTTGATGGTCATGATTACTTAATACCATCTTTTTTTTTTCCTGCTGCCAGCTTTGGTTCTTGCATCATTCCTCTTAGCACTGTCTGCCTTGAATCCCAGGAGAAGACAGTGATGTGGCATGCGAACAAATCTCTACTATTGCTTTTCTTTCCCTGTCTTTTGCAGTCTATGCCAGGATCTTTATTGGACAATTTAACCAGTAATTTCCTCTGCTAGGTACTGAAATAATGCCTCTCTTTATAGACTGCCATGTGGTTTTTGTCCTCTACCATGTTACAGTTTGAGCACCTTTTGTCCTTTGCTAGGAGCATGATGCTGGGTCAACACGGTAGGGTAAGGGAGGGTAGAGATGAACCAGGAAAGCTGCAGACCCTGCAAATAAAAAAACCCATGTTCCTATTCACCCAGCACCTGCTGCAAGGAAGATGACAGGTTGGAATTGCTCACCTGGCTCAGCCTGCACTTCCATTACCAAGCAACTCTAGTATCTCCAGTCCAGGCTGTGCACTGCAAAGTTCCCTCAGTGTGGGATCACCTGAGGACACCTGTCGGACTCATCCCAGCAGCAGTCAGAGGTGAATTACTCATCTAATGCAAGCACCAGCGTCTCCCCACCAGCTGCAGGCAGAGCCTGGAGTAGCTCTGAGCAGATGCCCTGTGCAAAATATGCAACAGCTCCTTACACATTGCCTGGTTCACAGCAGCTTATTTCTTCTGTGGCCCCTGGCTACACACCACAGTAGGAGGAGACTGGGAGTATAAGAACCTGCTTTCCAATAAACAGCTGTTGTACAGCTGGATTACTGAAAAACATGAAGCCCTACAGGGGTGATAGCCATAAAGTCTGTCTTCTCTCTGACTTCTGTGCTGCTTTGCTTTCTTACAGAGCACAGTCAAAAAAAGACCTCATTGGTCACTTTCATGTTCCCCAGGTTCCTCTTCATGCACGCTTTGCTACGGGAGTGCTTCCCCAGTGACTCTGTTACCCAGCCTGCTTAGGAGAAATGGTTTTATTCACATATTTTGTTATGTATTTCCCAAGACACCTATCTGCACCAGACTGTTCAAAGGTTGCAGAGCTAAGGAACTTATCCCCATGATAAATTCAGGTGGTGAAAGAAGGGAGATGAACACGGAAAAATGTAATATGCTTGAATGAAGCAAAAGACTTGTGCAGATTCATTTGAGCAAGAGAGATGTGCAACTGCCCTTAAGAAATAATTGTTAAGGAGAAGGAGATGAGGAAATGGGAAGATTTAAAGGACCTGAAGCAGTTTTGAAGATGCTAAAATTAATGAATAATAGCTCCTGCTTTGGTGCTCACCCTAGCACCCTGAAGAACAATCAAGTATCTTAATTTTCTACTTAAATAATATACTGTCTCCATACAAATGGTGGAAATCTGTTGAAGTAGGAGCAGCATATGATACCCCTTTGAGAAGAAGACAGGAGAGTGTCAGGTGCTTTCTAGCAGGGAAGTGATCAGATCACTCAACTGAGCTCTGGCGGATGCTCTGGCAGGGCAGGCCCTGCTGCTTGGACCTAGCCAGGAGATGCACAATGTCCAGCTGTCAGGCAGTGACCTCAGACCTGCAGCCACATTGGTAGGTTAGGCTTTGAGGGAGAAGGGGTCCATATTGTGTTATCCACTGCTGTTAGTAACAAGGTTTTTAGAGTAAGGAATGGGGTATTGAAAGAGATTCACTGTCTTTGGCACAGGGATAAGATCTATGTTTTATTAAGGAATGGTCATACAGTACAAAAATAGGATTATATAAAATCTGTGAAAAATACTATACCATTTAAAATAGCCTTTTCTCTTTTCATATGTTCCTTTCTTTTTAGAAAATATATATTGTAAATACTTCTAATCTTTTTTCTACTGGCATCAGAAAACCAAGTAAGGTCTTCAAATTACAGTTGAGATAAAGGACAACCGATAGTGTAATTTGAATTGTCTTGGATTTGCCTTAAAGTTAAAGATCTTTAGAAGAGGCAGAAGGAAAAAAAACCAACATTCCAGAAAAGTCTGGGAAAAAACAAAATATTGTTTTTGTTCACAGAAGTGAGAATGTTATTCAACTTCTGAAATTGTTTGATGCTTCTAGGAACAAAGTCTCCTAGCTCTGACCAGGAGAGGCTCCTAGGCCAGGAGGAATGAGGGCACCACCAGACCATGGAGCGAATGGCCTTGCCTATGTGTTTAAAGGCAAGCTGGTGCTTTGGATGGCCACAACAAAGCCTTGCAGTCTGTAGCAGACCCTGTGCATACTGCTCTGTCTGGACCCTCTTCAGCACCTCTCTGATTTCCATGGTTCTGAGATTCCAGCTGGAAAGATGCTTTAAATAAGAATTAAAAAAACTTTACAACCTGACCAAAAAAAAGTAAGTTTGTCCTTTTTTTTTTTCTTTTTCCTTTTTTCTTTTCCTTATATTTGTATATAAGGAAAAATAATTCCTGCTCATGATGTGATACATTTCCAGCAATATCTGGAAATAATTCGTCTGGGATAAAGCTATGTTTTTCCTAAAAGTCTAAGTGAATTAAGACCCTATTTTCTCTCTCCACTGCTGGACCGACCACTTTTTATTTTGTTTCAGGTTTTGTTTCTGAGCCTAGTTCTTAACACAAGCTAACAATTACTGAGTTAAATTTCATCAATATGCCTGGAAGCTACCCTGAAATATCAAATCCTGTACATTGTAACTAATAATTATAATTACTGGCATTATTAAAGCAGCCTGCTTTGAAGATGAGAGAGGTTATCAAAGCAAGTTCTGTTGCAATACAGAGACTAAACACAGCCTAGTACAGATGGCGTAAAATGTTTGCTTTTTGAAAACTGCACAGACTTGCCAGAGGCTCCTGGAACAGTCTAAGGTCTTGTCTACATGGAGAAACTGTCTGGCAGGACATCTGTGGGACAGCTATCTCAGCACTGTTAAACTTTTGCCAAGACCTCCGAGTGTTTCACGTTGGGATGTGAGTGCTACTCACTGTCACCATGCAGGCAGCCCTGGGGATAAAAAATGGCTCAACTGGACACTGGCTACTTAATGAAGAGAAAATAACACTGCTTATGGTGAGCATCAAATGTGTGTGGTGGTTGGCAGAGTCAGACTGGATGCAAAGGCAGGCTAGTAAGCGTGTAATTCTTACTCCAGTCCCTAAACTCCCACAGGCTCTGCTAGCAGCTGAAGTGCTTCTGTATGAGCAGGAAACACCAGCATCTTTCTGATTATTTCTAGTCCCTAATTTGCCTTACTCAGTGCCAAGAAGTGACACTGGAGCTCTGGTGAGGCAGTAACTGTGAGCTTATCTGCATCTCCAAGCAATAGGTCTGGGATGAAGATGGGATTCCTCTTCGGTCTCAAGGCTCTTCTCTAAGCTGTAGCAGAATGAGGTGGGAATGTATTCCTTCTTGCTCTGCTCTTGCCCTTAGGATGTAAGATCAAAACTCACTTGGGTGAGTTTTGGGGATGGTACAAGGGGTTGGTTAACAACCTCCAGGCAACTTCTTAGAGCATCTTCAGTTAGGGAAGGGACCCACAGCCCTGCAGCTGGTGGTGCACCGCTAAGCCATTCCAGGAAGCTTGATGAGACTGAGAAGCTGTGTGAACCATGACCAAATTGCCCAGTTCCCAAGTGCAAGGTCTGTGCTTCGAGGCAGGACCTTTTTTGCCCAAATGACAGTGATGTGCAGTTGATCCCCTGTGTGAGCAAGGTGCTGCAGCTGCAGGGAGGGGAATTCCCTGGATTTGCTCTTTCATCCCAGACAAGGACACGCTACTCAGCAGTTGCACAACCCGCAGTTGGCACAGCCGTCTGTCGTGCGTGCAGGGAGAATTCAATAATTCAGCAAGCAAAACCAGAGCCAGCAGCATACTTGGGCTCCAGCCAAGGCTGGGAAAGTTGTCCTAGCATCACATAACAGCTTCACTCAACAGCTTGAGATCTCCCTGCTTGGGAAAGTGCTGTCTGCCAGGAGAAGGAGAAACCCTCAGCCCACAGGTTTTCTGCTGTTCCAGTAGAGGGAAGAGACTGATGTACTGGTGTACTGGTTCTCACTGGTATCACACGACCTTTCCCTGTCTCAGCAGTGCAAAGAGACTCAAAAAGCTAGGTGGCCTTTGCCAAAGCATTAGGAAATATTGCCGTTTGCCCTTGCCCGCACTGTGACTATCATTATTTTTTCCTCCCTTTTTTTATTTCCTTTGTTGTTCTTATCCTTGGTTTCTGTCTGTCTTTCTGTCTGTCTTCCATTTTATTATTTTTTTTTTAATAAAGTGTATTTAGTGCTGGTGAAAGGTGCTGAACTGGCAGCCTTGAAGATGGGTGTCCCTCTACCCAGGCCAAGAGAGCCCTGATGCTTTCCCTGGACTTTCTCCTCTTAGCACCAATCCTGTGCTAGGACATCTCGCAGGTCCCTCTGCTCCCCAACCCTCTCTCATAGCTGCCTCTTGTTGGGACACCCATGGCTGAGCACAGGCTCCCACCTTCTGTCCCAGGCTTGGATGCTGCTGACCTGGACCAGACTGGACTCGATGGTGCCAAAGGGCACTTTTTTGCTGGGACCTGCTCCAGCTGCCATGGGGATGCAGTTTCTGCAAGGCGGAACGTGTCAATTCCCAATCAGATCCGTAACCCAGGTCAGCCATGGTCTGGTCCTGAGCAGTAGTCAGGTGTGAGAGGTGAGAAGGGAAAGTGGAAGCACCCCTTGGGTGCCACTTGTCTCTATGCCTTCGTTTAGAGCCTAATCCAGACCTGACCCCAAGTGCATCAGTGCAGACTGATTGTCTCTTCCTTCAAGTTCCTAAAGTGCAAATGAACACGACTGAATCACCCTGGGTGCTGCAGCCTAGCTCGGGGTCCTAGCGAGGCAAGTGGGGCACCAAGCCCTTGACTTGCTCCTGCCAGCCCCAATAAGGCTGTCAAATAACACCCTGGAGGTGTTCAACGCATTCCCCCCCCCTCCCCAAATACCAATGCCAACCTGTGCTACCACTTCGCCAAAGGGAAACCCCTTTGCTTACCTGTTCCCACCTCCCTCCCCACCCCTTCCCAATCCCCACCAAACCTTGCCAGCCTCCCCTGGGGCAAAGCAGCCTCCTCTGTCTTCCCATCCACGTTAAAGCTAAATGCAGCACCAAAATAGATACAAAAATAGAGTTTTGGGTCTATTGGCCCAGCTTTGCTATTAATATTACTGCTATGAAATGTCTGAAAATAAGATCCTCTCTCTCTGTACACATCTTTCCCCCCTCCCACCCCTTACTGACTATATTGCCATTTGCCCAGTCCTGTCACAACGTGACATGAATAGGTCTGTTTTCTCTATATTTTAAATATAATTTCTACTTTAACTCACCTAACACTTCTATCCCCCCATTGTAAACAAACATGGCAGAAAGAGGTTTGGAGAAAAAAAATATCCTTCATAATTACTAGTTTTCTGAATAGTATTTCTGACTGCTGGGACTCGAATCCTGCCAGGTCATTTAAAAGGACAGAAAGTACCTGCGATTTCTGACGAAGGCCCTGATGTCCTTCTTGGGTTTTCCATTGGATGCTCTCTGATTGAGATGAGAGAGATAATGTATTTGCTTTCCTCTATCCAAAAGTCATGAAGTGTTTGATCGGCAAACCCATGACTAAAAAAAGTAAATATATAAAACAAACAACCCACAGTCTCTTTCTTAATTTTTCCCGTCTATCCAATTTTTGAAGTGTGAAACTAGAGAAGCATAGAATGGTTTTCTCGGGGTTTTTTTCCTCCCTTTGTTAGGGCTTTTTTTCCCCACGTGCTTGACTGGTATGGCCTTTCTATAGCAAAAGTCAGATAAAGCGTAATTGCAGTCGTTTCTGCACATGGAATCATGAATCATTCCAGTGACTTGGGAATCTAAGCTGTTACTAGGCTAAAAAAGGAAATTTTTTTTATCTTTTTTTGATTGTTTTCATTTTGCATTATAATTAAGCATGAATATATATTAATATATTACACTTCTTGGATTGCAGCTGGAGCAATCCAAACCTTCCTATGCTGTAAAACTAACGCCCACCCTGCACTCCCCACATCAAGAGGTTTTTTTCTCCTCCCTGTGCCAGTTATCCTCAGTTCTCACGGTTAAAAGTCCCTCCCAGCCCCCCTCCCCCCCCCTTTTTTTTTTAGTAGATATTGCCACATTCTTAAATTCATGCATTGCTGCATTGCTATTGCACATATATAAAGGATTGCTCGCTCCCTCCCAGCTGCTCCCCATCCCTCACTGGTTGTGCACATCCTCTCTGCGGACGATCTTGTAGATGATCCAGTAGAAAATGTTGAAGATGAGGAATGCCATAGGGAAGCCGATGCGTGAGATCTTATCGATCTTCTTGGCTCGCTGAATGAAGAGCTTTCGCATCTCCTCGGGGGAGCGGGATGGTGGGGGGACTGGGTTGGCTGTGTTGTTGTTGTTGGCGCCCTTGACGGAGATGCCATCCTTGGCTTGTAAGCAAGCCGGTCCCATCCCATAGGCAGTGAAGTTGAACCTGCCTTCACCAGCTTCATCCTCCTGAAACAGATTCAACATGGGGCTCTACTTAAAATGAGATATAGACAGTGCACCCTCGCTATAAGGCTCTCCACTGACAGCTTCCTGCTCTGCAAGGGGAAGACGTTGTGTCTCAACCTTGGTGCCCTTGGACAAACCCTCTGCTCTTGGGAGATCAGCCTTATAGAGGGGTGCCAGCTGGGTGATGCACAGATGCAAATCAGGGGATCCAGGCACCCCATGGAGAGCAGGACTGACTTCCACCCCACTGGTGTCTTTGACATACTTGAACGGTTTGTGGTACTGCAGTCATTTTCCCAATTGTATCCCCTGTTTTGCTTCTGCCTTCCCCCACTCCCTCCCGCTCCTATCAGCACCTTCTTCATTATATTTGTGCTGCATCAACTTGCCCAGAAGGAGTGGGCTCCATGTAACTCATGCAGTCAAAGCCGCAGTGCAACACTTCCTACAGAGTTACATGGATGCGCAGGCACTGAAACCTGTCCAGGAAAAGACCTCTGCAGGCGGTGTGCAACCAGCCCTCCACTCGCCAGCCCATGGACCTCCCTGAGCCCACAGCCCCTTCCTACAAGCCATCTTCTAGGTGAGGACCAAAAATGCTCTTCTGCAGATCAATGGTAAGATACGGCTGCTTGTGTTAATTCTAATTATTGAGCAAGAAAACTAATTCATTTTCGAGTCTAAAGGCAAATGTTATATCTGTTTTTGGTGGAGGCCTTGCAGGCTTCTCAGAACAATTTAGCCCTATTTTATTGAACATGGGGATGTAATCATAGGAAAACCCAAGTTTGGCCAAAGTAGTACAACCAATGAGTTACAACGGCAGGGTCAGAAACCCAAGTCTCTTGACAACAGGTCATGGAGGCTAATTGTTAGACTAATGGCACTAATTAACTGTCACAGAGACTGATCCATGCTGTATCCTCCCAATACTCTCCTGTGTCCCCCAACACTGATCTACTGACCCCCTCCGTCATAACCCACTTCCTGAAGTGCCCTGCTGCCCCTTTCTCTCTTCTTTGCAGAGTCTTTTCTGGATGGCCCCTGTATCGAGCAGGCAGCTGCGCAGGATGGAGGTACTGTGCCAGGGGCTTGGAGTGGAGAGGCAGAAGGAAGAGCAGGCTGGTATAGCTGAGCAAAGCAAAACAGCCTGAATAAAATAAAACCTTTTTTGTTGGAGTTATTTTTTGTTTGGTTAGTTGGTTTTTGGTGGGGTAGGGTAGGTGGCAAGCTGGTGAGTTGCATGCCATAGCAAAGGAGAAAAGGGCAAAGATATCACCAGCCATACTAGACTGGCCTCCTTGGGCTGGGTCTCCAAATCCACTCCAGGTGGGTCTGATATTAACCGGACTCAAAGGGACAGTAACTATCCCAAGCCATCACAGTCCTTACATCTCCCCATGCCAGGACCTGCCTGCTCCAGTAAATATAGACAGAGTAATGAGTTTGAAGAGAGCTGCCCAGTTGATCTTTCTAATGTAGTCCTTCGCCTTCTACCAGAGGGAAGGAGGTAAGAGGTGGCTCAGAAATGGAAACGGCCAATTTAAACCTGGGAACAGATATTTTATTGAATTTATTTTTATTTTTTTTAGAGAGGAAGAAAGAGTCTTAATGATGAGAATAAGCTGGCACCTTGTATGTTACTCCAAGGAAAGTAAGAAACAGATTTGACTGGATTCACTTGTATTAATGCCAGACCATGGCACATTGCCTGGCGCGTTGAGCTGTGAAGAATGGCTGCTAGGTTTTGATTTGGGCAGACCTAATAGATGTGGGCATGGGCTGGTCCTCTCCCCAGCTGCCTCCACCAGCATGGACCACTGCAACATCTCACTTGTTTTTAGCCTGGCATGTCATACATAAACCAGGCAGAGCTACCCAGACGAATCAGGACATTGGGACAGAGTGTTTAAGTTCTTTGGCAGCCGCACTAACCTATTTGTATATTTGCAGTCAGCTCCTAGTTTTCTGATGAGCCTGCAAACCTTGTTCATTTTGCTTTTGCAAGTGTTTTTGTTTATGCTTTATTCCAATTAAATTGCTGTGAGATTGGGCAAGGATTATAATAGCAGCCTTCTGTTCAGTGGAACATCTCTGGCAAATATATTTTAAACTCATTTGTACATTGGCGTCTTTTTTTATTTATTGTTTTATCAACAGAATGATCCACATACGACAGCACAGATCCAGGGACAGGATGCCTGAATTTAGATGAAGAGATAAAAGAACTATGAGGCACCCATGATGGGTAGTTTTACCTTTAGCTCTATTGAGCAGACTACATCTTCTGAACCAAAACTGCCTCAGCTGAATGTGAGATGGAAGAGTCTCGCTCTGGCCAGAAAAAATCGGTGGGTGCTGATGGTCTCATCTGTTATTTCTTTTCCCTTGCATTTGTCCAACATATTTTATCCCTGCCTCTTTGAATGGTGGCCGTTCTCCAAGCACACAGTGTCAACTGCTGTAGGACAGGTTAGACACTGGGAAAGACTTTTAATGGCAGGGACAGTGAAGCAGTGGAATAGGGGCAGGTCTTTGGATGGGATAGATCACAGAGGGCTCTTTAAAATAGAGGGTAGACAAATACCTATGTGGAACATTTTAGGCAGATCTGGGTGGTCTCCTAGGAGCTCTCTTGAGATTCCCATCAGCAAAATTTTCTGTTATTTTTTTCTTTCCCTTAGCAAATTTACCTTTTTTAATGCTAGCTTGAAGGCAGCCTCTCAGACCTGATGCTGAAAGTTTGATACCACCTACCTGATTCTACTAGATAATGAAGGAAAAATTTTAAGTGCTTTTGGTCATGTGATCACTTTTATGTTTCTTTCCAGTGCATCCTGTGAGGTGAAATCTTTGCTGTGGTACCTCAGCCTAAAAGCTAGTAGCGTCCAGGCTGTAGGAGGTGTGTGTCTATGTAACGCATGCATGCATGGGTTGGCATCAGTCACGGCAAGTAAGCATGGAGTGAGGCTAAGACTGAGTATAGGCTCTTTCCTTCTGAGAGGAATTTGCAGTCAGTCTGAGAAGCAGATGGTTTTGCATACAGAGCTGACAGAGACAAAAGAGGTGTCACTTACCTCCAGGCTAATGTAGGCTGTCTCGTTGGGGGATGCTGTTCTCTGATAGACATCCCTCACACCTCCCTGCCCACCTCCCCCCAGCCCTTGCTGTGTCTTCTGAAGAGGAGTACTCAGACCAAAACATTGCTGTGTGAAAATTTTTCAGCTGAGAAAAACTCTTTTGGCTTAGACCACTTGGCTAGCTAACAAAAGCCAGCCTGCTAGACTCGTGGGGTCAGCAGACTGTTAGAAGAGACACAATTCATTGCAGTAGCTCTGCTCTTTGATGTGTGACCCTCCTTAACATCTGACCATACTCTGAGGACCTCCCTGGGAGCTAGTGGCTTGGTTCAGTTGACCATGTAGTGATATTCTGCTGAGACAGATTCCAGCCATGTCCTTCATGCTTTATGTATTACCTTATGATGCCTCCTCTTCCTTCTGAACCTGAGCAGTTCCTTGTGCTGCCGAGACACGAAGTTGACGGCAGCATACTCTAGAAGTGCAGAGAACACAAACAGCAAGCACACGGCCATCCAGATGTCTATGGCCTTCACGTAGGACACCTAGGAGTCAGAGAGATTGAGATGGGGTGTCTTCTTCACCTAAATGCCTTTTTGCTTGACATTTTATATATTACTCCCCAAGTCTTTGGAAGGAATTGATCAAACCGTTGACACCTGCTCTTGGATACCAAAATCTAGCTCATTTAACATGAATGTATTATCAGGCCACTGACCCTGCTCCTAGGCTCTTAAGTAGCAATAATTCTACAGTTTCTAATTCATCCAGGTCTTGGGTATGATGGTTTATATGCAAGGAAAATAGTAATCCAATCTGACCTCACTAGAAGTCCTTCATAACAGGGAAATTCAGTACTATTATTGTATAAAAGTACAATGGTCAAGTGAGTAAAAGCTAGAATGTAGAGTGCATATCTATGTGTGGTTGTTGCAGGCATTTGTAAGGTGCAGAGCTCCTGGCTACTGGCAGCTGTGGTGGATCTTGGGGTGAGTGTTGAATCTTTGGGGACGTTTGCTGCCATTCATAGAAACTCTGCTAAAATTTTTGCAAAAGGGGACTGGAATTTGTTCTGCTTGCCCTCAAACTGGAATAGGGCGATGGCAGCAGAATGTGTCTTATGTTGAACAGGAGGATCTATGTGATGACTTACATATGTGATGTCCCCAGAGAGTGCATATTTTTCCCCCCCACCCCTGCGAAGACAAGCGTGTTCCCTACCTTGGGCAGTGATGCTCGGGAACCAGAGCTCTGTGTGGTCATGGTGAGCACTGTGGTGATCCCCAGGCCAACGCGAGCAGGTGCAGCATCCATATTGATCCAGAAGGAGATCCAGGACAGAATGACAATGAGGAGGCTGGGGATGTACATCTGAATCAAGTAATAGCCCATCTGCCGCTCCAGGTGGAAACGAGCTTCTATACAGGTGAACTTGCCTGAGAATGGGAGATACTTGGCAGATTACTGTTTTCAACTATTGCCTGGGGACTTTCCTTGAATTGCCTAGAACCAGAGGCTTGTTAGAGGAGGAAATGAACAGCTGCTGCCCAGTTCTGAAATATGTATGTACAACATCAATGTAGCACAGAAAGCTCTTGGCAGTATGTCCTTTGTCACTTAAATGTCACCTGCTCCCTTGCATCATACACTTTTGTCCTGGTTTGAGCTAAATAGAACTAATTTTCTATTTAGTGATTTTACTTTTCAGCTCAGTCTCTTTTAAGTGACTGAACTTGCTGAAAACTGGCAGCATGTTTTCCCAAACAGCGCTGCTAGAAGATATGCTCAAGGTCAGTTGTCTCATCCTGGGTGCTGTGTCTGTGCCTACGGGGGGAGAAGCAGACCCAAAACTGACCAACGAGGTATTCCATCCCACATACGTCATACTCGGTATAAAACCGAGAGATCACGAGGGTCTCTGGGTTTTTTTCTGTTTTTCCGCCCTTTTGCCTTTTCC
>NW_010200202.1:13448-17038 GCF_000695765.1 Mesitornis unicolor | reverse complement strand
TAAATAATTATATATATATGTATTTCTGTTTTGGCAGCAACCTACCACCCCCAAATCTGTGCGAGTTTGTAGGCAAAAGGGATGGAAGCTGTGTATGGACTTGCCAAACCCAAGCACTGTGTGATCTTGTATTTTCTCTCAGGCCTGGCCCACCCCTGCACCAAACTGGGATATAAAAAGGTGTTATTGTGCATGGTTGATGCTTAATCGGTTGTGTCTGAGGCTGAGGGAGTGCAGCCTTGCCCCTGATCTGGGGATACTGGGATCTAGGGCCTTGCCCCTGCACTGGGGATGCTGGTGTCTGTGTTAGAGAGGAAGGATTTTGCCTGAGGGGATGTGTGGTGAGGTCTGGGTGCTGGCCAAGGATTAAATCCTCAGGTGCAGCTCTGTGATCCAGACAGCTGTGGGTGTCCTGTTTGCTCTCCAGGGGAGAGCTGTGGTTGTACCAGTTGAAATGGCCAAGAACTCTTCAAGTGCACCTTACAGGTCCTGTTTTTCAGCCTGCAGCTCGCCCTGGCTGCCTTGCGTCACATTCCAGGTCTGCTGAATTCAAACAAGTGCCCTTGTGAGTAAACTCTCCTATGAGATGTGAGAAAGAATCATCCCTTCTAATACAGATAATCACGTTAAAAAGCAATAATTCTGAAAGGCCTTATCCAAAAACTTGGAAGGAACAGCTGATCAGCTCTTTAATAGAGCAGATACGACATGAATTTGCCGAATTTTTAGATAAACATGAAAGGGTTTTGCTAGAAAGTCCTCTCCCCTGCTCAGCTCTTTCTGGGTTATAATTGTATCTCTTTGAAAACAGCATGATTCGCTGAATATTCATTAGAACTTAAAGAAACAAATCCATTTGGTGTATTATCTCGGAGCTGCTTCTCTCACAGAGTGAATCTGCACAGTCAGCACCAGGCGGTGTGGGTCCTAGCACACACACACACACAGTGCCCTTCTCCCCCCTCGGGGAAGCATCTTCAACCCAAATCCACACCCCAGGCCTTCGACCCGCTGCCCTGCGAGTGTGAGCCCTTGGCCAGCAGGTTTGATGGGAGAGGCAGCACAGAGCTACTGGTGAAGGAAGGAGCCGGGTCTGTGAGCACCGTCCCTCAAAAGCGGCGGGCGCTGGAGCCAGCGGGTGCTTTGCCAATTAACGCAGCCGCGTACGTGGCCGGTTCAGCCGCCCCGCAGGGTCTCTCCGTGCATTTTCCCCCTGCAGCTCAAAAGCCTGGCCCACGCCAGGGGGATGCAGCCAGCTCTGGGGCCAGCTGCAGTCACCTTACAGTCATTATTTTAAGAGCAGGAGCCTAATGAGGAGGAGAGCTGGGTTTTCCATTTTGATGAGGAGGTGATAACGCTCGCTGCACAGACTCCCCAAGGAGCCGTAGCCGTTACCATTTGCCTCGCCTCCTTAGTTTTTATAGGCCTGGGGAATGAGGGCTGAGGGTTTAAGGCAGCGGAGCATCCATTAGGAAGGGCTTGCAGTGACCTTGGAGGCTGAGGTAGTGGTTTGGCACTGCCTGAGAGCAGGAACGGTTTATCCTCGGGGCTGGAGGGCGGGATGCGGTTTCTGGATCGCTTGGCAGGAGATTTGCTCCCTGAATTCGGCTGCGGGGAAGGCTGAGCCTGCGTCTCGCGTCCATTCTGCCTCAGGCTCCTTCTCGCACCTTTCTTTTCCCAGCCTGAGCAGGGACCAGAGCCCTCGACTCCGCAGGACTGGTTTATTCCTGTGCCTTTGCACAGGGAGCTGTTGTGTTGTGGTCCTGTACGTCGGTGCTGGACGGGGTTTGTTGTGCTGGGCTGTTGCTGTGAGGCGGCTGTGGCTCCAAACCAGAGCATGCGTTGGTGTAAACGTGCAGCGTGTCTGCTCCGTGCACACATCCAGGGATCAGCACCCAGCAAACACCAGGACACAAGTCACCAGCCTTGAGAAGGAAACAAATCAAAAGGAGGGGTAGAAAAGCACATGGGGGCAATAGAAGTGTTTATTCACATGGGTGTGGGGTTATCTGCCTGCTCCTCCTGTTCCTGTGCTTCCAGGTTTGTATTCCCAGAATCGGGCAGGGTGCATTTCCCAGGCCAAGGAGCCCCAACCACCTTTACCCCTCCCTGCCCCGTTCCCACATGAGGCCATGCCAGGACACCTTGGGATGGGCAGAGCGAGTCCCTGCAGCGATCCCTGTCCTGCTCCACCCCGGGGTACGAGCAGGGGGTGCCTGGGGTGGATGTGACATGCAGAGCATCAGCGAGCCCTGGGCGCAGGACGGCGCTGGAGCCCCTGCTCTGTAGCAGAATCGGTTTGTTTTAACCTGGTTTCTCTCTGACCCATCCCACACTGTGAAGCAGCAGGGTTGGTGCGGTGTCCTCTCCTGCGCTGGGTGGGCTGAGGCCGCATCGGTGTCCTGAGGGCTCGGCCGGTCCTTGTAGGGGCGAGCAGAGCCCTGCCTGGCCTCACATCTCCAGCAGCTCCTTCCCTGCCCGTGGCCGTGGGGTCCCTTCCAAAAATCAAAGTGTTTTTTGCCCCTGTTCAGCCACTCGTGCCCAGTGCCACCCGTGGGCAAACACCGAAGTAGGCTCTGCAGGTCGGTTTCCCTGAGGTGCGGGGGTGACGTTCGCCCTCCAGCCTCTCCTGGCCCTGGGGTTTCACAACCTGCGCCCGTTTCTCGCGGTGAGAGCTGCAGCTTCACCCGCTCTTGGTTGCTCTCGGCCACAACAAGGACGCGTTTGTTCTCCAGCCCCAGAGAAAAACCAGTTTGTGCCCAGGGCTTGGCCATGTGTGCAGAGAAGCAGAGGCAGGGACAGGCAGCGGCTCCGAGCCAGGTTCGTTTGCCCATCGCTGCCCTTTGTCGGCCTGAGCACAACCCCACTGTAACCCCCGTGCTCACTGTGTGACCCCTGCCCATCCTTGCTCCCTTCTTCGGGACTCCTTGAGCAGCTGAGTTTCCCCTGGGCTGTGGTGTCGCATCCGTCCCCAGCCCCTGTGCCCTGCAGTCCGTGTCCCCTCTGCCCATCGATGGAGCCGGAGGGGGCGATCGATGTCTTCGAGCGCCGGTTGCTGTGGCTCAGCCGCAGACCCCGCTCTGCCCCTGCGGTGGAGGTGACACGAGGTGACATCGCCTGCGAGTGCCACACCGGGGCCAGGACATTTCCCTGCCCTTTCCAGGGGGTCACAAGCAGAGAGCCATCGTGCACCGCCAGCCCCAGAGAGCCGTCGTGCACCGCCAGCCCCTTGCCCAGGCCTCCCCCTCCTCCTGCACCAGTTCTGCGGGTGTCCATGGGGGTCCATGGGGCTCCTGTGATAGCTTTTGAGGGCTCAGCCAGCTCTTTGCGTGCAGCCTGGGGATTTGGTGCAGCTTGGAGAACTTCAAATAAGGTTTTCTGTTGCTAAAAGCAGTTGTAGGCTTGGTTCACTAAGGAAGTGGCTGCTGGAAACGTGACAGGCTCACCATCATGATGGAATCTCCGTCGTGACAGGCTCTCCATCACGATTGAATCTCCATCACAACAGGCTCTCCATCGCAGCACCAGGCGGCTGCTGGGTCCCCTCCCTGTGTGTCCCCCCCTTTACCCCCCCCCACGGCCTCACCCAC
>NW_010200202.1:0-13426 GCF_000695765.1 Mesitornis unicolor | reverse complement strand
GGTGGCCGTGTCCGTCTGTCCCCCGCTCCCCAGAGCCACCCTGCAGTGGTGCAGGGGCTCTGAGCCCAGCGGCAGCAGCTCTGATTTTGGAGGTTTTGTGCATTCAGAGCCCATCGTGGCCGCCTGTCACAGCAACTGCGGTTCCTGGGGGTGGGAGTCCCGGGGCTGCCCCCCTCCTCTGGGAGCCATTTATTTCCTCTACTGACAGCCAACTATTGACTTCTCACTCTCCTGACGACGACATGTCCTGTCTCATCAGGTCTAAATTAGTTTTATCTTTAGACTTGCCTATTAATAAGCTCTCATCGTGGTGTCATTGCTTGATATCTCTTTTCTGATGGGTTTCATTAATGGCTCTATATCTTCCAGATATTTTCTCAAGTAGGTTTTTTTTTTTTTCCCTGGGCTGGTTGAGTGATTCAGTGGTCAGACAGAGAGCAGGGCTGGGGAGATGCTCAGACACGGATCAGGGGTGCACATGGAGTGGTCCAGCACCCACCGGCTGTGGGTGCAGGGAAGAGCAATGGGGCTGGCTTGGGCATCGTGCATCCATCCATCCCTTTGCATCCATCCCTGTGCATGAATCCCCCTGCATCCATCCCTTTGCAACCCTCCCCCTGCATCCATCCTCCCCTGCATCCGTCCCTTTACATCCATCTCTTTGAATCCATCCCTTTGCATCCGTCTCCCTGCATCCATCCCTTTACATTCATGCCCCTGCATCCATCCCTCTGTATCTGAGGGATTTCACCCTATTCCAAGGGACCATGACCGGGGTCTCTGTTCCTGCTGTGTCGGAGCTGGGCCAGCCCGGCCGAGTGCTTTTGGCTCCAGGGATTTCCCCGTCGTATCTTCAGCGGTGTCAAGAGCAAAGCCCATCGGTGTTCAACGTCTCCTTAAGAGCAGGAAAGTGCATTTCCTGGGCTTCATTTCCAGGAGTCGCTTGCACGGGGCAGGGCAGGGGTGGGGAGCGGGGCCAGCCCCGTGGGAGAGGATTAAGGTGAGAATGAACCTCGTTTCCCGTCTGGCATTAACGAGGAGGAGAAAGGTGCCCGGTTGGGTGATAGGAAGCCCCGGTGACGCAGCAGGGACACAAACGGGGCTCACGCTCGGTCACGCTGGTGCAGGGGTTTGAGTCCAAGCGGACTTTGGGTCATTCAGCCTCGTCTTCTCCCCTGTGTCTTTTTATTCTATTGGTATTTTTCTTTCTGTTATTTAATTACAGGAAGTTTGAAAAAGGATGGCAGGAGGTTTGCTTTGAAGCTGTCAGAGCAAAACGGCAGGCGTTCCTAAAAGCAGCTTCTCTTTTAAAGAGAAGGAGGAAAAAATGACATTCAAATAAAAGATTCCTCCCATGGTTTCCTATCAAAACTCCATCCTGGAAAAAAACACAAATCCCTTTTACTGTTGGTGGGAAAACTTTCCCCATCCCATGCTCAGAAGGAAGCACAGCATCACCCTGGCACCCAAATGGTCCCTGCACTGGTACCCAAATGGTATGGGTGGGATGGCAGGGAAGGGGCGTTTGGATGTGGGGAGCAGCCACAGAGACACCATCACCCAAAGGCTCCTTGGCCATCACTGCCTGTTCACCCCCGGGGTCCTGGGGGTCCTAGCCACATCCAGGGGGTCCCAGCCCCAGTGTAGGGGTCTCAGGCCCATCCCGGGGTTCCCAACCCCAACCTGGGGGTCTCAATCCCATCCCGGGGGTCTCAGCCCCAGTGCAGGTGTCCCAACCCCATCCTGGGGGTCTCAGTCTCATCCCAGGGGTCCCAGCTCCAACCTGAGGCTCCCAGCTGCATCCCAGGAGTCTCAGTCCCAACCTGGGGGTCCCAGACCCAACCCAGGGGTCCCAGCCCCGTTCCAGGGGTCCCAGCTCCAACCTGAGGCTCCCAGCTGCATCCCAGGAGTCTCAGTCCCAACCTGGGGGTCCCAGACCCAACCCAGGGGTCCCAGCCCCGTTCCAGGGGTCCCAGCTCCAACCTGAGGCTCCCAGCCCCATCCCAGGAGTCCCAGCCCCATCCCGGTGTCCCAGCCCCATCCTGGGGTTCCCAACCCCGACCTGGGGTTCTCAGTTGCATCCTGGGGTTCCCAGACCCAAGCCAGGGGTCCCAGCCCCGTTCCGGGGGTCCCAGCTCCAACCTGAGGCTCCCAGCCCCAATCTGGGGGACCCAGCCCCATCCCGGGGGTCCCAGCCCCATCCCGGGGGTGCTGTCCCGGGGGGCACCAGGGCCGTGTTTGCCGGTGTCAAACAGCTCCCAGTTCTCTGGCAACAAGCAGGGAGCAGGAGCGGAGAATGAAGGAAGCAGCAGCTGAGGGACAAGGGCAGAATAAATCTGCATAAATACAGAGGAGGGGAATATTTATTTCTGCCATTGGCCACGGCTCGCTGGCTGTGGTAAATTGGGAAGGGGCTGCGGGTCCGGCAGGGCTGGGGGGTGCAGCCCATCCCGGTCCACCCCTCCCGGCAGATTTCCCCATTAAATATTCCCTGTGTGTGAGTCGCTGCTGTCGCTGATAGGAGAGATAAATAACAGACCCCTGTGCCAACACAAAAACCCCTCGACAGCTTGAGAAGGAGCCGAGCCACGGGCTGAATGCAGATGAAGAAAAACGCCTTTTTATTGTGAGGAGCAGCAGCGGGGATGCGAATCCTCGCCCACATCCCCACAGCGCCGCACGGGGAGGACGAGGCAGGGCAGTGTCTGTGCTGATGGGTTCGAAACGTGGCCGTCTGGGGACAAACCGGCCAGGGGGGTGTTCACACTGCTCTGCAGGCCTTGCTGCCGTCTCATAACAGGGTGAAACCACGGGAAACAGCCCAATTTCCTTTTGGAGGGGTCAGGGAGCAGGGGAGCGAAGACAAAGCATTCACATTTCAGCAGCGTTTGTGCCTTTTCTTTTGCCATTCACGGGAATTCGGTGCAGTTTGGGTGCAAACTCACAAAATTCCCATGGGGGAACCAATGGCCGCTGCCAACCGGGGTTTCCTGGTCCAGCACAGGGAACGTCCCCGCTGCACTGAGCCCAAAACACAGCCCCTGTGCAGGCCAGAGTGGGGTGTGCGGGAGGGTGGGCTCGGGGGCAGCGCCTTCGTCAGCGGTTGCCATAATGAACGGCTCATGGTCATGACAGCTGGGGTAACCATCGGCACGGGTAACCATCAGCATGGTTGACAATCACACAAATAACTCTGGTCTGGACAGAGACACCAAGGTCTGACAAGGCTGAAATGTATTGCAGAAGAACAAGTGCACTTTCTCGGCTGGGTTTCCCCATTTCCAGGTGTGTTCTCCGGGTATCGGTCGTCTTCCTCCCTTCCCTCCTCCTCCTCCGGGTGAGGGGGTGGGAATCGCCCATGGGGGCACCTGAGGGGAGGCCAGAGCTGAGGTTTGGGGCAGTGCGGGATCCCAGAGAGGCTGCCCCATGGTCCCCATCATTGCCTGCTACTGGGCAGCAGGGTCAGCCTGGGGGGGCTCCAATCGCCCAGCACCAGCACCAGCACTGGTACCAGTACCAGCAGTGCTCAGAGCCAGGTCCCCCCAGCAAAACATCATCCTTACCCCATGGTGCCGCCGGCCCCATGGCTATGGGGTCATCCCAGGATCGACGCCTGTGGCTGGGGGAGATGATGGACCCGGTCAGTGCACCCCTAAGCCCCAGCTCCCCCAAGTCCTGGACCCCCTGGCATTGCCCCGGCGCTGTCCCAGAGATCCGGGCAGAGCTGATTTAGCACCCTGAGGACTTCGCCTCGGGGGAAGCTGGGCCCGCGTCCAGCTCTGCCTTCCCTCCTCTATACATTAATTTCGCATGCATATGGAGCTGAAAGCTCTTCCAATCACCTCTGCAAATATTAATTAATCCTCGCAGCATCCCGAGGACCATTATTCACTCCTATTAAGTAAATATTATTAAACCCCTTTATGAGAGGTGAAGCGCCTTTTCCAGGGCTGTGCAGGGGTGCACAGACTCTGCCTGGCCCTGAGCGGTGCCCCTGCCCCTGCTGCCCCCAAGGACTGGGGACCCCCACCACCCCACAGCACCCCCGAGCCTTTGGGGGACCACCCTGAGATGCACCAGCACCCTTGGGGACCCACTTTGGGCCCCTGCTAGGGGGGCTGCTTCCCCCCACTGCTCCCCGTTTTGGCTCACAGGCAGCAGCGGGGATCCCCACCACGGCACTGGGGCCTGACTTACTCTGGAGGAGCCAATCGATGAATGCGCTTGGGAACGGGGAATTCTGCAAAAAAAACGAGGAGACATTGAAATGTGGGACTTCAGGGGGGCAGATTGGGGGGTCCAGGGTGGGGACATGGCCATACCTTTAAATCCAGCTCCACAAACTGCCCGGACGTCACCGGCAAATGGGCGAGCGCTGAGTGGATTTTCCCCAGGAGCCCAAAGGAGAGGACGCCTGGGGAGGGGGAGAGGCCTCAGGGCTGGGCAGAGCAAAGCCCCCACACAGGGGCAGGAAAACCCCACATTTCCCTGTGGGTCTGCCCCGGGTTCATCACAGGGGAAGTGGTTGGGGTCCATGTGGGACCCCCAAGTGACCAGAGCTGGGGGGACACAACCCCCTGGCTCTGTGGGGCTGCAACCGAGGGTCTCGGCCGCACCTCAGGTTTGGAAAACAGTGGGAGCAATGGGGTGGTGATGCCCTCACCCACGGCACCGGCTCTGCCGGGGACCACAAAATTCAGGTATGGCTCCAAAAATGAATGTAGAAAAGTCACCAACTTACGGTTGAGGAACTGGAGCTTGATGTTGATGATGCTGACCCAGATATTCACTATTGGGCAAAGCTGCAATGGTAACAAACAGCACGAGGTTGGTGGGGATATGGGGGGATAACCCCCCCCAACATTGCTTGAGTTTCGCAGGCTTTACATCAAGGTGGAGCAATCAGCGCCCGGAGCACGGCTTCCTCCATGGAGAAAGGGCAATATCAACTGCTCAGCCCCCTCCTCAGAACAGCTCCGGTTCTGCTTAACGGAATAAAGCATTTTCTAACCAGCACCTTGTTCCCTAAGTGGGGCCGTCACTGCTGCTCACTGCAGCGCCGCGGCACCAGGAGGCGCCTGGGAAAGCAATTGCTCACAAATTATCCCGTAACATTGCATGATGGGGGCTGAATTACCGCTAACAAATGAAGCCTGACTGCCAGAAAGATCAAGGGACCCTGCAGAATTCACTCAGGGGGTGCGTGCCTGTGCATCCACACACATATATTTTATATATATCTTCATATCTTTTTAATAGAATATGTATTAATATCAATATATAGATATATTTTTTATACGTGAATCTGCTCTGCAATTACAGCAAGGGCACTAATTGCAGTGCAGTGCAGCCCTTGCAGCTCAGGGCTGTTGGGCACTCACCACCGCAGGTACAAGGGACTGCAGGGAGGAGTTCAGCACCCGGCTCACCAGGTTGGTCAGGAGGCTGGAAAGGGGAAAAAAGGACAAAAAAATGACCACGGGGGTTGACAAAAACCCAGGCTCAGCATCCAGACTGGTTGTTAATGCGTGAATCTGGATTGTTAATGTGTGAATCTGGGTTGTTAATGCGTGAATCTGCACCCAGGTTTGAGACTGAAGCTTTGCAAATGCACAAAGAGCCGATCCAGGGCTCGTCCTGCCTGGTATTTTGACTGTTTCCATGTGCAGATGTCAATGTCCTGACTCCTTGCAGGTTTCTCAAATATAAAGTTGGCTTTTCCACGAGGAAACTGCCCGTGTCCCACGCTCACCCCCGCCGCAGGTTGACCCTGAAGCCACCCAGGAGGTTGCTGCAGTCCTTGATGGCCAACTTGAGGTCTCCGGGGCTGTCCTGCGTCAGCGCGATGTGGGACGTCACGTTCGTCTCCACCGAGGAGCCGCTCAGAAAGTGGAAAAGCCTGGAAAAAGGAGGGTGATGGAGGAGACCAAAGCACAGAGGAGAGCGGTGCCTGTGGCTGGGCTTGGGCTCTGCTGGGACAATGCAGGACGATGTCCCCGGGACAGGCACAGAGCCCCTTGGTGAGTGTTTGGGGACGTTTCTGCAGTGCCTGGGAACATCCCGGTGTCCCCCAGCACCCCCATGGCTCAGCCCTGCTCACCCCGGCAAGCGCAGCACCAGCTTGGAGTAGAGGTTCAGCACCAGCTGCCCCCCACGCAGGATCTGCCACGACACACGAACGTTCTCCAGATTCAGCACCTTCAACCTGGGGTTCACAAGAAGAAAACCCTCCTTGAGGTGGCAGGAGCAGACCCTGCACCCCCACATCCTCTCCATCCTTTGACCTGTTACCCCATGTGGGTGTTCTCAGTTAAAGTGAAGGTGGGGAAGGGCCAACCCCCTCCCCAAGAAGGCCCAATTTCAAGGCAAGCTCAGGCTGCTCAGGGCTGTGTCCCCTGAATCTCAACCATCTCCAAAGGTGAAGATTCCCCCACCTCTCGGGGTGCCCATTGCGGTGTCACATCCCCGTCATGGGCAAGACTTCTCCCACCTCGGGTTGAATTTCACCCATTGCAGCCTCACGTGAGGAGCCCAGGACCCGTCCCCTGCAGCATCCCTTTAGGGCACCCCTCCTCTGGACCTTGCTGCCCCGCAGTGAGCACCACCGCGGGGTCTCTGCTCCGACTCACCAGTCAAAGCGCGACGACGTCCCGGGGAACCCCCCCAGCAGGGCTCCTCCACCCAGGAGACCACTGAGACCGAGCAGGCTCCCATTGCCCAAGAGGCCTTGGCCCAGCAGCCCTGTGCCGAGCAGACCGTTGTCCCCAAGGAGGCCATTGCTGAGGAGGCCATTGCCGAGGCCTTCTCCACCAAGGATGCCTGTGCCGAGCAGGCCTTTCTGTCCAAGAAGACTGTTATTGCCGAGGAGGCCATCGCCGAGGAGGCCATTGCCAAGGAGGCCATTCCCAGGGAGGCCATCGCCGAGGAGGCCATTGCCAAGGAGGCCATTCCCAGGGAGGCCATTGCCGAGGAGGCTGTTCCCAGGGAGGCCATTGCCGAGGCCTTCTCCACCAAGGAGGCCTGTGCCGAGCAGGCCGCCGCCGCTGGACTGTCCTCCTGCAACAGCCAGACCTCCATTAGCGCTCTGGTTTTCAGTGCCAGGAAATTCCCTTCCTCACCACACCAGTGGCTCTTCCTCACCCAGGAGCCCTGTGCCGAGGAGCCCAGATCCGCCGGATTCTTTTCCTGCCTCAGGGGAACCTCCGCTTTCCTGGCCGCTGGGACCTCCGCTGCCCAGGAGGCCGGTCCCAAGCAGGCCCCCCTCGCCGAGCAGGCCTGTGCCGAGCAAGCCTCCTTTTTGGCTGACGGGACCTTCACTGCCGAGAAGACCGGTGCCAAGCAGACCTGCATCAAGAAAGACCCTAAAATTACTTAAGAGAGGTTGGTTCAGCTCCATTAGGTTGATGCACTCATGGGGATCCCTGAGCACCCTTGAGCAAATTTGGACTCCCCATGGAGCCGAGCCTGCCATGGAGCAGGTGTCTGATGAGCAGATGGGTGCTCCATGAGCCCAACATGGCACAGGACATGAAAAGGTCTGGGAAACACGGAAAACCTCTCAACTCACCGCCTTTGGGTTGTGCTGGGCTCAGCCCAAGGACGTTGCCCAGGCTGAGGAAGCCCTGGGAGGTGGGCAGGAGCCCCCCGAGAAGGACGAGGCACAGCAAGGGCAGCATCTCCTGAGCTGGCACCTGCAGAGAGACCCACATCAGCTCAAGCTCCCGTCCCACCACGGCCACTGGCCCAGCTCCCCACGCTTCATGTGTGCCACCCTAGAGCTGTGAGACAGGTCCCCTCTGGACACACAGCCTCCAGAAGCGTCCTCCATCCCCAGGGGACCAGCACGGACCCACAGCACCATTTTCCCACCCAAGAAAAGTCAAACAACTTCTGGTTATCGGAGAAAAACTGAAACGCGGTGCAGCTCCTCTAGAATCATCGGTGTCTCCGTGCCTGGCTGGGCGCTGACCTCGCAGGGAGAAAACGCCATTTTAAAGAGAGCAAAAGGGATGGAGACGAGGTGGGATGACCTTGCGCCGAGCAAGACGGATGGCTCCTGGCCGTGCAGAAATGGCCCTGAGAGAACGCGCCATAAAAAATGGTGTGCGTCAGCGCCGCGTCCTTCCCCTGCCGTGAAGAGCACCCGCGGCATCCGAGCTCAGAGCGCAGCCAAAACCAGGCTCATTTGGCTGTGGGCAGCTTGTTTGCTTTTCTCATCTCGCCCCATTCGGGCCATGAGAAGAGGCCTCTTCCCCTGTGGTTGACCTGCACCTTCAAGGACCTGGCGGTCCTGCAAGAGCCCTGGGGCTGTCCCAGCGCCGTGGAGTGTTTGTGTGTGCACAAAAAGGCCTTTGCAGAGAAGGGCAGGGCAGGGAGGCACCGCTGGGGCACTCATGGGTCCCGGTGCAAGGCAGCACCCACCCATATCCGCACCAGCCACCCCGGATCGTTTCTTCTCCAAAAAAACAACATAAGGGCTGCAGATCTGAGGTTCAGTACCAGGAAATAACGTTATTTAGGTCAAGCAAGCAACTTCTTTATCTGTTCCAAATACTTTAAAAGGAAAAAAAAGCCCTCTATGACAGTTCCTGGCACAATTAAATTAGACTTTAATGCAGTAGCCTGTCTTTCACATTCTGCCTTTGATCAGCACGTAATGATGCACGGCTCCTGGAGCTGTGATTATTGAACGGGAGAGAGAGCGGCAGAGGCTGGAGCAGCTCCCGTGGAAAGTGGTGTCAAATGAAATCAGTGGATTTGTTGGAGGGGCGCCGCCAGACGTGCGCGGCATCCTAAAAGGACGCCAAAACGGCTCTTGGGTGTCTCCGAAGAGCTCTTGGAGAGGAGACGTGACAAAGCAGAGCTCTCTGCGGCTCTTAGCGGTGTCTATGGGGCTGGTACCTCCTTGGGCACACGCATTTCTGTGAGATGAGCACCTCGTACATGCAAAAATGCCTGTTTTGCTCTGCAGATGAGCACTTATTTTGTACCAGCTGAGAGGAGAGCTGCTCAGCTGAAAATCCCTCCGAATTCTGGTCACCAAGATCTTGGAAAAAACCACAAACCCCATGTCTTTTCTGCTAGCTTAGTCATTATAACAGATGTAACAACAGCAAAAATAAACGTGGGGTCTGGCAAGCAAGAGCTCTGCGAGCTTTAAAAATTAATTTTCATAAATGATTAAATGCTGCTACAGAAATCAAAGGGAAGCATCATTAAAATTCTTGCTTCTACAGCCGAGTTACGCTTTGCTGCAGGTCATCTCATGGGGACAGGAACTCTGTGGCCACGGAGCCTTATAGCCACTTACCTGGGTCTTAATGCCACTTACCTGGTTCTATAATGCCACTTACCTGGAGCCCTGGGTGTCGCGGTGCCACTGCCCACGATGCTGGGAGCCGCTTTTATAAACCCCAGCTGCAGGAACCAGGAAAACCCGGCAGGGATGGGCAGGGATGGGCAGGGACAATCACTGGCTGTCGAGTGTGACCCTGCACCGGACCGCGGCCAGCAGTGCCAGACCGTGGCCAGCAGCACCCAATCATGGCCAGCAGCACCCCACAAACCCAGTGCTCACCCCCTTCCCCTCAGGGGGTGCAGTGCCCACCATGTCTCCATCCTGGCCAGGGCGTGCAGCCACCCCAGGGCCTGTCCACTCCTGTCCCCTCTGTCCCAGGCCAGTCCCCAGCACCATGGGGTCTGTTCTGAGCCCCTGGGGTTCACCGGGGCAGCCGCCCCCACAGGCTCGAGCACTGCAGAGGGGGCTGGACGTTATCAAACCCGAGCATGAGAACACGAAATACACCCCCATCATCCTGAGCACCCACAAAAGAGACCCAAACACATTTGAGGCAAAACCCGGCTGTGTTCCTCGGTCCCAAGCACTGGAGGTGGGGTACAGCATTGATGTGGAGGTGGGGTTCAACATTTGCAAGGAGAAGGCAGCATGAGAGAGCTGCAGGTGATGAACCCTGCCCCAGACTCCCGTCATGTCCAATGTTGGACCTGAATCAGAGCTCATTCTCCTCTGTGGGACGTCTGGGATGACGGCTCTGGGGAGCAGGGGACAGGGAGAGCTCCCCTGGCCTGGAGGCTGCTGCTCTGACCACGTTTCGTGCAGTGAAAGGGGAACCGGGACTCACCGCAGGGACCTGAGCTCCAAGAATCTGCGTTGTCAGTGGGGGGATCTCAGGGAACTGCGACAGAGGAGAGAAATGTGGCATGTGTGAGAGTGGGGTCTGCAGCAGCAGCTGCTTCACTATCGAGGCTTTGACCCTCACTCAGGTTTACCCCTAAGACAGCAGAGACCCAAATAAATGGGGCAGCAGAGCCGTCGTGTGGGACCAGTTTGCAGGGTCTCGGGCCTCGGGTCCTCCCAAACCCACACTGCCCCTCACCATTCCAGTGGTGATGTCCATGTCCCCCTCCCAAACCCACGCTGCCCCTCACCATGCCCATGGTGATGTCCATGTCCAAGGCCTCCTCCGCCTCCAGCGCCGACAGCTCCAGGCTCAGGAAGTTGCTGGAGAGGCCGAGCTGGGAGGCGCTGGTGTCCGCCATGGGAGGCAGGGGAGGCACAGGGACCCCAGGTGGCACGGGGTCGGTTTCGGGCCTTCCCAGCGGGAAGCCCACCAGGCCCCCCGCCACCCTCCCGACAATGGCCTGGAGTGACGGGAAGGGAGCAGAGGCCAAAAGCGTTTGCAATATTTGCCTTCACGGTTAAGTGTGTTACGGTTCACTTGAGCGCCAAAGCCCTGCACGCACGACCGTGACACTTCCTCCTCCAGGATTCGGTGCCACGCAAACCCCTGAGCTCTCCCGTGACGGCGGTGGCGCCGCGCCGGGAACCCTCCATCTTTTCACGGGGACCTCCAAACCCACAGCTCGGGTGTGCGTGGCCCAAGGACACCCCCCCTCAAACCGCGGTGAAACGTCCCAGCCCTCACGTGTAGAAGGAGATGCAGGACTCACGTTGAGGTCCAGCTGCAGGAACTGGCCGGTGACCAGGGGAAGGCTGGACACGGTGTACTGGACACTGCCCAGCACGCCCAGTGGCACCAGTGCTGGGGAGAGGAGGGGGGTCAGCGCATGGACAGCCCCCTCTTGTCGCCACCCTTATGGACCTGGGGTCCTTCTGGCCATGGTTGAAGATGGGGACAGGGGAGATGTGGGGGGAGGCAGCGCTGGGGCACCGCTCCCCAGGGGTGATGGGGTCTGGGCATGGACCTGCCAGGGGTCCCTGCTCCCAGCACAGGGGATTTGGAGTGGGGGGCTTGCTCTTCCCCCCTGGGGTGCGGTAGCGGAGGGGAAGTGTCACAGCCTGGAGCAGAGGTGACACAGGGGGGACAGGGTGTGGGACCCAATGGGTACTCACAGTTCACCAGGCCCAGTTGGTCATTGATGAGTCCCAGGGCGACATCGACCACAGGGCAGAGCTGCAAGAGCCGGGAGGGATGGTGAAGAGATGGGAGTGGATGGGGAGGAGATGGGGAGGACATGAGGAGCAGATGGGGAGCAGATGGGGAGCAGACAGGGAGCACCCCAGCAGGAGACACAGACAAGGACACACGGTCCAGCTCAGCTCCGGGGACAGAGGTGCCACCGGTGCCACCGCGGTGCTGCTGGGGCTGCGCCAGCTCCACACTCGGCCCTGGCCACCTCAAACCTCCTTGGATAGGCAGGGTCAGGTTCCAGGAGCCCATGTAGGATGGTTGGGAGGGAGGAGAGCCCATAACGGGGTCCAGGACATCCTCAGAGCTCCCGGCTGCTTGGGCAGTCCTGAGCAGGCCCCGCTGGCCTTGCATTTGGGAGGAGGGAGCAGCCTCTCCAAACAGATGGAGATGTGGTGTATGTATCCCCCCCAACCCCAAACCATGGGACAGCGGTGCCGCGGGGAGCTGCACCACAGCTTTCCAAACTCAGGGCTCCTTTGCAGGGCGGAGATTTGGGGTTTTTTTCCAACTTACCAGGTCAGGGAGAAGCCCGTTCAGGACACGCGCCAGTAAATGATCCGCGATCGGGAGCAGGCTGTGGAAACAGAAAGGAGCACGGTGAACAAGGACAGACCTGCTGCACAGTCCCTGGGTCTTGTTCAGCAGCTCCCCAGAGCGGAGCGTGGCGCAGAGCTCCCGGAGCACGGCCATCACCGCAGCAAAGCACATGGGTTCTGCGTGAGACGGGTGTCGTTTGCATCCCAAAACAGCCAGGGGGAAATTTAGTGCTGCCTTTTATCTACTGCTGTGTATGGGTGAGCAGGAACAGCCTCAGCCCGAGTGCTTTCTATGACTTATGGACTAAACGCTCACAGCTCAGAAGATCCCATGCAATATTGGGTGAAATGACCCACGAACGTGGTGCATGGGACAGCAATGGGACAGCAATGGGACCACACGTCCCTTCACCTCAGCTGCACGAGGGGCATATGGGAACCACCACCCATTGCTCACCCCGTGACAAAGCCGATGATGGGACGGTGGCCACTGGTGTCACAGTCACACGGGACGGAGACGTGATGGGGCAATGCTTGCTGTGCTGGCTGGGGACCAGCCAAATGTGGGGGACACCTCCATCACTCACTCTCGCAGGAGCCTGACTTTGACACCACCCAGGAGGGTGTTGCACGTCTCCGTCACCAGCCCGGGGCAGCCGGTGTGGTCCATGGTCAGCCTGGCCCTCGCCGTGACGTTCACCTCGGCCGCGACGTCCAGCAGACCCAGAAGGCTGTGAGGGGAAGGTAGCGGGAGCCACGTCCTCCCCCGGTGACGCCCCCGTGGCGGTGATGCCACCACCGATGCCACCATCCCCACCTACCACTTGCCGTTGAGGGCCACCCGCGTGTAGAGGTTGAGGTGGAGGCCGATGCCGGGCAGGAGCCGCAGGGAGACCCGGGGCAGTGTCAGCTCCACCACCCTCAGCCTGTGGGGACAGCGAGGGAACACCATGGGGGTTTTTCCAGTTTCACCAGCCCATGTGCCTCATTTTTGCTTGTGCTTGGGGCTGGGCTTCAGAGAAGAGTTAACACTGGCAAAGGAGCGAGCGTTGGCTTGGCACTGGCTGCCACCGTGCGGTTGGGTGCTCCCTCTGTGGGCAAGCACCTCTCGCCCGCTCCGTCCTTTAATTTCCCTGGTGCAACCCAAGAGCTCTTTCGTGCCAGAAATGCAGACCTAGGGGTGTCCAGGCATTGCTGATCTCAAAGCATCAGCTCCAAACCAGAGCTGAGCATCCCCACTGCCCCCCTAGAGAGCACCAGGGTTATCTCCACCCCGCAAGGACCCGGGGTGCCGCCTTTACCCGGTGAGGCCCTGCACGGTGCTGAGCAGGCCGCTGTCACCGAGGACGCCGAGCAGACCCACTGTCCCCCAGCAGCCCCCCTCTGCCGAGCAGACCCCCAGGGCTGCCCAGGAGACCCCCATCACCGAGCAGACCC
>NW_010200201.1:0-754 GCF_000695765.1 Mesitornis unicolor | reverse complement strand
GGCGGAAGGGGCCCGGCCTCTGCCGAGTTCGTTAACGGGGGCTGAACGAGCATCCGGCAACGGGCGACCGCGGGATCTCCTTCCCTCCTCTGCCGGCTGAGGCGGTTTGGGGGGCGATGGGGGGGGGCTCTGTGCCTCTGGAAGCAGCTTTGGGCTTGTCCTGGCACAGCTCGGAGCAGCTTTGGGCTCATCCCAGCACGGTTTGGCAACACTCGGCTCACCCCGGCACAGCTCGATGCCACTTGGAAGCAGCTTTTGGCTCATCCCGGCTCATCTCAGTGCCATTTGGAGCAGCTTTGGGCTCATCCTGGTGATACTTGGCAACGTTTGGCTGATCTTGATGCTGCTCGGAGCAGCTTTGAGCTCACCCTGGCACCTCTCGGAGCAGCTTTTGGCTCATCCCAGCTCATCCCAGCACCTCTCAGAGCAGCTTTGGGTTCATCCCGGTGATGCTTGGCAACGTTCGGCTCATCCTAGCACCTCTCGGAGCAGCTTTTGGCTCATCCTGGCACAGCTTGGTACCACTTGGAGCAGCTTTTGGTTCATCCCAGCACCGCTCGGAGCAGCTTTGGGTCATGCTGGCTCATCCTGCTGTGGCTCAGAGCAGCTTTGGGCTCATCTTGGCACCTCTCAGAGCAGCTTTGGGCTCATCCCAGTGCCGTTCGGAGCAGGTTTTGGCTCATCCTGGCACAGCTCGCCATCATTCAGGTTATCCTGGTGCTGCTCAGAGCAGCTTTGGGCTCATCCCAGCACC
>NW_010200200.1:0-5720 GCF_000695765.1 Mesitornis unicolor | reverse complement strand
TATAATATAATACATAAATATACTGCTCTTCAAAAGGGCAGTGGCAACCCTCTATTGCCACCTAGTGCACCAGCCACAACAGAGACAATACAGCGCACCGGCTAGCATGACAGAAGGCAAAAGCAAATGGTTGTTTCCTCCACAGAAAAAGTCTGATTGCTAATCAGATAGTACGTTTATGGGGTGATAAATACTTTTCTGGGCTTCTGACACTTTCTGAACTTGCAGGAACTTTCCTGGTACTGGGTGTTTTCAGAGAGAAAAAGGGAAGCAGAAGAGGCAAGGTAGGCTCTTCTAGAGAACTCACTAGTGGTTAGGACACTTCCATGGCAGAAGAGCCTTTCTTTAAAAAACGACTTGAGCCTATGTCTCCCATATTCCCAAGAGAGTGCCCTACTCACCAGCCCTGCTGCTCTTCTAGGGATAGCCTGCTTGTCTCTTTCTAGGTTATGTTCAAGAATTTCACCCTACAACCAGAACACACAGGTTGTCACTTACATCATAGAGTGCTCTTCATCAGCGTTTCAAATAATAATAAAAAAATCCTTCTCATGATTTAACAGGTGGGAAACTGAGATAGACAGGTGCAGGGACTCTCCGAAAACACAGATTAGGAAGAACACTCTAGGTTCATGAGTCTTGCTCTATTACGCACACTCTGCAAAAAACTACAGCTCACTGCTCCATACTGGTACTGAGGGATGGAGCCAATTTAAGAGCTAAAGCTATTAAGAGCAGCTAGCTAGTTGAATCCAAAGCAATAGTGGTTGCTGGATAGGTAGTAAATTTGTGGAACTACTTTACAGATCTCACAGATGCAAGGATTTTACCAGTATTCAAGAAAAGTCTGGAAAAGCACTTCAATGAGACATCAGTTGAAGGTTACTAAACGTAAACAATATACTATGTTCAGGAAATGCTCTGAACTGGAAGGAATGAGAAGTTGAGAGAATACAGGAGAAGTATCATATACGGTTGCTTTGCTCTCTTTTTTTTTTTTTTTTCCTGAATGCTTGCTTATGTCTACTGTTAAAGACATAGTATGAGGCTAGCTATGCCCTTGGTCCGTTTTTATGAGGAGGACAGTAGGTTTCAGTGACACCATTCAGAAGCACAGTTTCTTCTCGGGCTCCCCTGTTGCAGTGATCCGAGTGGTATGATGCAACATTGTCATTCAGCTCCTTGCCAGCCATTCCTCTACACAACCAGCTCCGTTTTGTTGACAAAATGTTTGAAGGAGCAATAATCTTGTTCTGTATGTCCAGCCACCTGCAACTGAGCCGCATTTTGCAGCAGGCTCAAGGGTGGAGATCCCTTACACCAATGCTCTCACACTGAAGTCAGGATCTTGCCTTCAGAGTAGTCTAGGATGGAAAAACACCCTTGTTGCTGAGAGAATATCTCTATGGAGGGTACTATTGCTTTTCATGCAGGGAATGAAGCCAAGACATTTACTCTGAGTGCTTACGACTGTGGGCACCAGTGATGGCCCAGCTTCAAAACCTCCAGTTGCTGAGCACAATCACTAAATAACAACAAAAAGAGAATGTTTTTTTACTAATTCATGAAAGACGACGTGTTTCCTGTATCTGTCAGTATGTGTCAGCTTAATTTTCTTCATTTGAAGTAATCACAGCTGTTGATTGCTTCAAACTAAGGAAGAATAGGAAACCTACATGAACAACTGCAAGTATGAAAACTCATTTAGGGCTGACAAAGGGGCTAATATGAAAAGCTGTAAAACACAAAAGGTGCAATCTAGTCAGATCCTATAAATAGCTAGGCAACCTATTATTGTTAATAACTTTTTTCCAGTTTCTCAACACTATATTGCATTTCATAGGAAAAAAATGTGAACTATGTAGCATTTTGTAGGATGTTATTTTGTTAAATAAAACAAAACAATTAAAAAAGGAACTACAACTTAGTTCAGATCAACTATAAAAGACTGGAGTGTGCAAGCAAAGTAAGGACATTTCGCTGCTAAAAACTCTGGACAAAACTTTATTGTATCCTGGAAGGTATTAATTTGTATTTTGTGAAAGGGTACTTCATCTTCTATTACCTTCACTATTACCTCCTATTACTTTCATCTTTGCTACTGTCTTTAGCCTGAATTTGTGTCAAAGTAAATTATGTTTGGTTCTTTTTCTCTCTTACAGCAACAAAACAGCGTTCAGGTTCTTAGAATAACTTATCTTTCGCCTTCTTTTAGAAAGAAGGACAGGAAATTGAAGAATGAGAATAATCTTGTGCAAACAAAACCCATGTTTTGTTTTGTTAAGCTGGTTTTTTTTGGTTGGTTGTTTTTTTGTTCGTTTATTGGGTTTTTTTTAATATTGACTAGCATATTAGTTTAATTTTAAAAAAAAAAAACAAAAACCAAAACCAAACCAAAACCCCAACAACAAACCCCAGAACATAAAATAATCCTATTTTGAAATGTAAGGCTCAAGACATTACAGAAGATATTCAAAACATCCAGCAAATACATCAAGTGAATAAAATTGGGACTACTGCAGACTATGGGACATACTCAGCAACAGATAGCCAAGAGGTTTGGTTAGCTATGATAAGGTGCATCTTGAAGCTCTGCCTTGTAGACCCATTTAAACAGACCTGAACATTCTGACCAGTACAAATGTTGGGGTCTCCTCTTATGGAAATGAAGACATACAAGTGGTAATTTCCACAGTGATTTACTCAACTGCTCTGTGGGGCTCCAGATGAAGGACTCCCAGCATGTGACAGCTACACAGCCAGAAACAATTACATGCAAAGCATGTACAAGCAAACTAGTTACAACTGCAAAACCAAACCAAATCTAAGCTCCTGTGTACTTTTAGGGGTTCCTACGTTCAACTCCCAGACACAGATGGGGATCCTAAGATAGTGTTGGAATTCTATAAAATAGGATCTGATACACTGCAGTGAATATAATATACAGGAACATCTCATATGGAGAACACTTGGATTGACAAGTTGCCAATGCTTCTACATTCTCTGGAGTCCCTTCATTGTGATCTTCTTTTCCCTTCTCTTGTTTCCTATTTCACCAAAGAAGAAAACAGATGACACCTGATGAAAATGGCCATTAAAACCTTTTAGTGAGGAAAAGTCTTGCCCTTTTTGTTCCGAGCTTTTGGAAGGCCTCATCACTGTACATGCATAGGGAGATGAATGTTTTCAGAAGCTGTTGTCAGTCTGTGCCATCTGCTTCTTTTGGAAACAAGGTCTTAAAGCAAAGTACACTGACATGATTCATCTTATAATGATACTCATAGATTTGTAAACAGCATGTAAACAGATGAGTAAATAAAATGCTTTTATGGAAAGTGACTGTGTATTCTCTTCTAAAGTATTGGCTGGCTTGTGTTTTAACTCAATACAGACAAAGGGTGTAATGATCATTTCCTGAATTAAGGTCTTTTCTGAGAGCCAGTAAAAGCCTTGGAAAATGACTAGACAAAAACACTGTTCTGGCTGGGACTGTGAGTCATTATATTGGTGAGATAGTTAAATGAAGGGTGATAGGCATAGACATATAACTAGTATAACCATAGAATCATTTATGTTGGAATTGCTCTCTGGAGATAATATAGTCCACCTCTCCTGCTCAAAGAGGGCTCAACTACAGCAGGTTGTTCAGGGCCATTGTCCAGTCAGGTTATGACTATCTCCAACCACGGAAACCCAACAACCTCTCTGGGCGACCTGTTCTGGTAAGGAATGGGTACACAGAATATTTACTGTTTTCACCAGGGAATAGGGGGAAGACACTGTTGATAAGGGCTCTACTTGATCTACTAAGTAGCAGAAAAGGTGTAGTTGTTTTAACAGCGAGCTAGAGTAGCTTGGTAAGAAGAACAGGTACCAGTGCAGATTAGCGTAGGTGAAGCTTTGTTTTGTTTATGCTTGTGTCTTCAGATTCCTTGTGTCAGCACAATCTGGACAGTCTCTGACTGGACATAATGGTCTGAGCCAAACAGAGAACCTGGACCAACAGATGTTTATAGACCTGGGGGGCAGACAGTGGTGAGGGCTGCACAGAAAGAGGTAAGAGGCACCAGATCCTAGCAAAAACATTTTTGGAAACCAACTTCCACTGGCTCTAGCAAGGCCAGGATTTCCCTCCTTATCTAGGTGCTCAAAAACTGAGTGCAGCTCAGGTTGCAGAACCCTTTTCAACATGTGACTTTGATGATCTTTGAGCACTGTGAACTGCAACTAGCCATGCAGACTAACTTCTTGTGGGAGTCCTAATTGTAACCCAAGTGAGTGACCTAGTGGCCTGTGGTCCAGAAAGAGCAGTGGGTGACCTGTGTCTGCTTGAAGTACTGAATCACTCAGCTTTTATTGAGTGAATACTCTGCAAACTGGGTCAAACCAATGTAATTTTTACTAAATCAGGCTCCAATGGACATCACTCTTGTATGTGTTACATGAGACTGTTGTGTTTGAGATTTGAACTTCACTATTTTGTTTGCTCTCCATAAGCAGACTGGATACCCTTGCTCCATATTTAACCAGGAAGCTGGCTATACAGCAAGGTTTACAATCTTTATGGTCCTAGCCTACCAGGTGTTTCATAGGAGTAACTAAGTAGGATCACATTGTTTTGAAATTATATAACAAAAGGCATAATTACAGGATCTCAAATTAGTTAACTTTTGGTCAACTTTTAAGTAACAAATGTCCACCACTGAAATTAGACTCTGGATTGTGCAGTTAATGTTTCATACCTGGGACCATAATAATAGGTAAAAATCTTCTAAACTATTTCAACCTGCTTACCAGTAGGTATTTTTTTCTAGGCAAATCGCTATGGTTAAACCATCTTTTTACAAGGCCTGCTTGAACATCTGATTAACATTTTACAAATTTTGCTTTTAATGACTGCAAAACAAAGCATAAAAAAGGAAAGGAAAATCTTGCTGTCCTGGTTTACTGGGACAGAATTTTAGAGTCAGTTTTCTGTTGAGGAAAACTGTGATTTTGCAAGGACTACAACACTATCTTGTAAGAAAAAGTGATAAAAACTTTATCGTTTTTTCAGCTAGCCCTGGTATGCAAGTTACCATAGTGATCAAGGTCTTTGACAGTCTTGTTAACCAGGTGCAGAAGCTAGGAGGAGCAGTAGCCAGAGCAGATGACCGAAGCTGGCCAACAGATTTATTCTATACCACACATATCACATTCACTATAAACTGGGGATTTTTCTGTGGATGGCCCTAAAAGTATTAGGGACTACCCTAAAAGTATTAGGCCTTTCTATTTAATTCTTTGAAGAAAATTCTTTGAATATAGCATTTTCTGCCAGGTGACTGTGCTGATGTAATTAATTGTGAGAAAGTGTTCTGCTTTGTTTTCTCTTCCAGAAAATTATTTTTATATTTGATTTAAGGGTTAAACCTACTGATGCAGAGGATTCATAAGAGTTTACCTGCCAGCTGCTTTCAGTATCGCTGTATACTGTGGAGTTCTGCCAACACAAACTCTTATCTTCCTATTATTTATCAAAAGGCTATCCCTTGCTTAACAGATGACATGCAACCAAAGGCACTAATGCTACGGCAAACATATTTCCAGCTTGACTTTTTTCTTGTATGGTCTTTTCCAAACTGAAGTGATAAAGGAATTGAAAACTAGTGGCAGTAGACAATAAAAGACCACATTAAAGGCACAGGAAATTTACCATAAACATATGTGCACCGGGGGGG